>NW_005843245.1:194587-196559 GCF_000455745.1 Alligator sinensis | reverse complement strand
CTCGTGGAAGAGCCCCCCATGCAGCACGGGGTGGGGGGGGAAGTGGGGATAGCCCCTCCCCAGCCTAGCAGCACCTGGTGAGTCAGGGTTTTTTTGTTGTTATTTTTTTAAAGAGCCAGCAGCTGGGGCAGGCCGGGCAACCATGTGGGGGACAGGGCTAGGAAAGCAGGCAGAGGTCAGGGAGCTCATGGCAGAGCCCACCACACAGCATGGAGCAGTGGGAGGCACCAGAGATCACCCCCCGCCGGGCAGGAGCCGGTGAGTGCGGGCTTTTTTTTTCAAAGAGGCAGGAGCTGGGGCCGGACAGGGATGAGAGAGTGGGCGGGGGATGGGGCCTGCATGATTTGGAGATTCGGCTGATTCAACAGCAGCCAATTCTCTGAATCAGATTCGGTCAAATCAATTCAGGACAGTGATTCGAATCACTGAATTGAATCACTGTCCTCCGAATCAGCCGAATCCGAATCTAAAGTGAATAGGAGCCCCTTTGCACAGGCCTACTGTCCAACCTAAATCTATTCTCTGTCAATTTGTGGCCATTGCTCCTACTTACTACAGGGGGCGCCCTAGTAAATAGAGCATCTCTTATTGCCTGCTGCCCTCCCCTGATGAATTTATAGGCAGCCACAAGATCACCTCTCAGCCTTCTCTTGAGAAGGCTGAAGAGATCTAGGTCCCTCAGTCTATCCTTGTAGGGCCTTGCCTGCAGGCCTCTGACCATATGAGTGGCCCTCCTCTGAACCCTCTCTAGATTCTCTGCATCCCTCTTGGAAAGCTAAAAATTAGTCTTGTGTGCAAAAGCAGAGTTAACGAGTTCTGCATAAGGAGACTTCACATGACTTGAGAAAAAACTGGTTCCTTTTCCCCTTCCCAGTTTGTGGTGTTCCAGCATATTTTTGGGCTGCTGTTCTTTTGGCCTGTAGGAGCATCTATTAAACCCCGTCAGCTATTTATGTACATAAAATTTGGATTAGTTGATGTTTGGTCTGCTCCCACCTTGCTCAAAACACTCCTCAAGCTTTCAGTTCATTCTCCCATGGAAAGAGTTGCACCCCATTTTTTGGAGTGTGCAAGGATCCTGTAGTTTATCTCATGGGGAGAGAAATCTTCAGCGGCACTGTATCCAGCCCTATATATAGGATAAACCTGTAAATATTATCTCCATTTTTTACAGTTGGTTATACATCAGAGCAGTGTTATCAGTGACTTTGATGGCCTTTGCATTAGACCCATAGTTAGTCAAGTTCTTTGGGTTCCTTCAGGCGTTATACAAAAGTAAAACGCAATTCTCACTGCTTGGATCTAAATTATCCCCTGCAGGGTAGAATATTTTCTCTAAATGAAAAGCAGCATTCTGTCTCATACAAGATATACATTATACTAAGACATTAACACTGTGTTCCTTTTACAAGAACCAACGTTTTTTCATTTTACATTGTCTCTCCACACTCAATTACTTGAGCAATGGCACTCCGTAAACACTTTGCCTATATAATCATATTATACAGCTACAAATTTCCTTCCCCACCAAATAGCCTTTGAATACTTTCCAGATGAAAAGCTGTACAGGTTCTCTCCAGGCCTCTAAACAACATTTTCAAAATGCCAAATGGACATTCTATACTAGCCCCAATTGTGGTGTTGGTTGTGCTACGTCTTAGAACTGGAAAACATAATCAAATCCTTCCCACACCATCTTCAGGAAAAACTACTTCCACCTATCCCCCACTCTTCTACTTCAGGAACTTTTGGTTGTGGATCCCACCAAAGATCCACAAACAAGATAACCTTTGTATATCCATCATATACAAGAGCAGTGCCCTACGGGCACTTGAGCAACACCACAAAAAGTGGGATGAGACTGATTCTTGTCATGACCCAATGATTGTGTGTGTGTGTGGCAGAGCACAGGGTGTCTCTGCCACTTTAAGGGCCTGGAGCTGGCAGCCTCCAGGTGCCTGATTAGGGAAGC
>NW_005843245.1:193490-193703 GCF_000455745.1 Alligator sinensis | reverse complement strand
GGGGGCGGGCCACGAAGAGCTTGGCCCTGAGTAGGCCTCCTGTCACGGTGACAGGTGGGCGGGCCACAGAGCTCGGCCCCAGGAGGCCCCCTGTCAGTGTGCTTCGGCACTGCAGAATTATTTCCCGCCACATGGAGCTTTCTTTGCAGGGTGCAATTCTCAGCTGCAGAGAGAAAACCCCGGTGCAAAGGAGTTCCCGCCACCCGCATGTAA
>NW_005843245.1:177583-193470 GCF_000455745.1 Alligator sinensis | reverse complement strand
AGGTTTGAGCAGTTTCCGCCCAAGTTGTAGAGGACTCCACAACCATCTCGTGGGGACTCTGAGCACGCGGCAGAGTAATAGAAACTTTGTGTGCGTCTCAGAGGAGTTCGGCGGCCTGATCAACCACCAACCTCTTCCCGTCTCGTTCATTAAATTCTTCTTAAGACGTATCTACGGTTTCTGCGCGCTCGTCAAGGGTATTCAGAGCTCTGTCGTGTTTGTTTTGCGGAGCCTAGCAAACTCCGCTCGTGTGTCTTCGGTGGAGCCTAGCAAACTCCACTTGTGTTTGTCTGTAACTGCAACTCAAGAAAGTTTTTCCTGCCTGCACCGCGACCACCTATGGTGTAAGTAAAACAATCTTTAATTAACCGCTATGAGCCGGTGCCTAATTCTAGTCCGTCGTGCAAAAGTACCCGCCCTACCGTTGCGGGCTCCTGGCCACAGCCCGCCGCGCGCCCCCGAAAGCCTCGGACCGCTCCCAGCCCGCACAATTCTCATTTCAAGCACTTCATAAGCAACCCAACACCTTATCCACCCAGGAATCAGCTCCCCCACAACTTATGGATGAAGCAAAACAGGATTTGCTATAGAGCTGGACTCATTAATGCTACACCCTATAAGACTGGCTTAAAACACAGCCCAGTATGTGAGTGTGGTGATGCACCGCAGATTGAGTGCCTTCCTCATGTGTGCAGTACACTTGTGCCCCCAGGATGAGGACCTGGCAATGATAAAGCAGTTGTGTGGCTCTGCCACATTAATGATATATAGAGAGGGAAATGAAGTATACTACATCTCTGAGAAGGCCATACTTGCAACCGTGGATGTAACCTGCCTGTATACTAACATCTTATACCATTAAGGTTTAGCTGCCTACCTGAAATACCTACAAAAACATGGAGTACACTCAGATTTACAACAATACGTTGCAAAAAACATCCACTTTATCCTAACCAACTACTTCTCTTTTAACAATTGTTACTTCCTTCAAACCATGGGCACAGCTATGGACACAAAGATGTCCCCTCAATATCATAAAATCTTAGAAAACTAGAGTCAGAAGGACCCTTAGAAGGTCATTTAGTCCAACCACTTGCTCCAAGCAGGACCAGCCCCAAGTAGATCATCCCAGCCAAACCCTTCTCTAGCCGGGTCCTAAAAACCTCCAAGGATGGAAATTCTACAACCTCTCTAGGTACCCTGTTCCAGTGTTTTACTACCCTTCTAATGACAAAGATTTTTTTTCTAATATCTGACCTAAACTTCCCTTGCTGCAACTTGAGATCATTTCTCCTTGTTCTGTTATCTGCTACCACTGACAACAGTCCAGCTCCATCCTCCTTGGATCCACCCTCCAGGTAATTGAAGTTTACTATTAAATCCCCTCTTAGTGTCCTCTTCTCTAGACTAAATAAACCCAGTTCCCTCAGCCTCTCCTCAGAAGTCATGTACCCCAGCCCCCTAGCCATTTTTGTTGCCCTCCGCTGGACTCCCTCCAATTTGTCCACATCCTGTCTGTAGTGGGGTGCCAAAAACTGGAAACATTACTCCAGATGTGGCCTCACCAGTGCTGAATGGAGGGGAATAATCACTTCCCTTGATTAGCTGATGATGCTCCTACCAATGCAGCACAATATACCATTAACCATCTTCACAACAAGGGCACACTGTTGGCTCATACTGAGCTTCCTGTCCACTATAAACCCAGGTCCTTTTCTGCAGAGTTGCTGCTTAGCCAGTCAGTTCCCAGCCTGTACTGGTGCATTGGATTGTTCCATCCCATGAACAATGCGTACCCCTAGAGGTTGGGGGGTATGGCGACTGCCCACAGGCAGTGGCAGCAGCAGTGGGGGTGTGGTGGCATTGAGCAGGGAGCTCCTGCAGGCAGCCACAGAGGTGTCGGCAGCAGGGGAGGAGTGGTGTGTGTCAAACAGCAGTCAGCAACCACATGCAGATGCCGCCAGCAGCATCAGTGGTGGCCAGCAGCAATCGGAGACTGCCCACCGATACCACCAGCAGTGTCAGTGGTGGGGGGGGGGGGGGGGGGTGGGGAGCGGTGACCACCTGCAGGCACTGCCGGCACCATCAGCAGCACTTCTTTCAGGGGGGTGCACTGCCAATCTCAGGGGGTGCATGTATACCCACATGCACCCCATACATGTTGCCAGTGTTCCATCCTAAGTGCAGGACTTTGAACTTCTTATTGAACCTCATGAGGGTTTTTTTGGTCCAATTCTCTAATTAGTCTAGGTCTGATGAATCCTAGCCCCACCCTCCAGTGCATGTATTTCCTCATACTCAAGGGAAATCTAGCTAACACCTTTAAAAAATGAACTTGGGAACAACAATTCATAAGATGGCTAGACACTAAGAATGCTAATATTGGGTTTATGGCACATTAAAATCTACTTGACTCCTGAATTCTTTCCACACATGAAAGGTGAGAATGACCCTCCTCCCTTTTGATAGGCTTTGATCACCCAGTAATCAGCTTCTTTTCTTCTGATAATTGCTTGTCTGCTACCTTGGCAATTTCTCTCTGCCCCCTCCTACAACTGTTTTTCACTGTGCTCTACTTGGCTTGCACTGGTCAGGCCTGGTGGAAAATGTCTTACATTTGAAAGCTTATCTAACTCCATCCCAACTGTGCAGTTGGTCCAGTAAGAGATATCACCCTAAAACATTCTTGCCTCTCTGCAAGGATGTAAGGCAACCAAGATGTCCTGAAAAAAGGGGAGTGATATCATCTATATAGTACTGAAACATAGAAACCACGAGAAAAAGGCTGGAAGTAACCTCATACTTGCATATTTCATCCCTGACAAGAAAGGTTAGGGACTAAGTAAGAGAAGAAACCCCACATGACAACTTACTGCTTATAGCAACCACACAGGACAGTGCATGGGACTGTTCTTAAAAGAGAACCACGTTTAAACATTTGGAAATGTAGTTATTGTGACTAATCCAGGTATTCAGTAACAATGTCCATGATGGAGTTGCTAGAATGCATAAACACATGAATGCAGCCAACAGTTCCAAGTACATTAGGGACTCCTGCCAAGGAACAGAAGTTTTTCTTCACTTGCTGGTAAAGTTATGGAGAGAATATAAACTGTGTTTGTCTGCACATGAATCATCGTGATTTCTAAGAATGCAGAGGAGGCCACATCATAGGCTTTTTCTCACTAAGGCCAGCAAGATCACATATCCTAACTGAGCCAGCATCTAAGGAAGTTAATATGCTGGGTACATTCTGAAACACTATCCCTGAGCTTTGATACAGCGCAGCTTCCTAGATAGTATATCACAGAGATGTAAAAAGAAGTTAAAGGATATACTGTACTGTACTTGTCATCTGTCAATGTTGTTGATCTTGTTTGTAGGCACTATGGGCCACACCAGTAAGTGTTCAAGGTGTAAAATCCCTTTCTAGTCTATAAAGTTTCCTGTGAGTAGTGTATACATAAAATGGTCCCACTGGTAAACTACTGGCCTCAAAACAGGTATCTGCAGCAAGTAGGTTACATACCTGCACCAAATATGGAAGTTTCAGTGTCAGTGAAGACCACGAATATAAATTTGTGTGTGTGTGTGTGTGTGTGTGTGAGCGAGCGCGCATGCGTAAATGCAGAAAATTAAGGGCCAGATTCTAATGTCAGTTAATCAAAGAGAATCTGAACTCCTTTAAAATTAACAGTATCACTCTGGATTTACATGATGAAAACTGAAATCAGAATCTGGCTTTCTGAGGTAAGCCTGACAACCTGCAATGCAATGGATTATAAATATAAGGGTCCTCTTGTCCCTATTTAATATATCTTTTCCATTTTCAGTTACAAGAAATTCTCAACCATTCAACCACTTTCTGAACCTGGGAATTAACTGGGCAGTTGAATGCCTTCTGGCCGTTAACAAAACTATAGATTTGTTAAATAAGGAGCAGCCAAATTAAAGTGTGTGGAGGAAAAGTTAACTCCCTTTTTTGTCAATTATTTTTCTTTCTTACGTTTCTACCTTCTGCACTTCAATGTTTTTTCTAATGTGGTCATTATTATATGGGACATTCAAAATGGGGCAGATACTAACTGTACTTTGAGTTCTGTACTGGCTTGCTATCCAATTGTAGATGCATACAAAGTGTTAATAATTATATACTTATGACTACTGGTCAGGATTTTTTTTAAAGTGCTTTCACTTGAGCATGCTGATTTGTTTAAACTGAAAGTGCTGCATGAAGGGGTTGATTTCAACAAAGTCTCTCCAGCTGAAGGATTTTTCAGGAAAAGAGTTATGTATTAGTCCAAAAATCAAAATGGCAAAACCAAAAGGTCCTTTTTTGTTCAAAACTACTTTGTATTTTGAAATAAAAACTAATTTACATTTTAAAAACTGAAGCTTGAACTTGAAACAAAAAGCAGTAACTGACTTTACCTAAGTACTTTTCAGTTTCCAAAATTTTCAATTTGCAAAAATTTGAGACTGACATTACATCCCAACTTGGAAGGATAAAAATTTGAAATCTCAATTCTCATGGGTGGAGAAAACATTATCCACCCATTCTACTTATAACAGTGATGAATCCAAGTTGGTTTTTGGATAGATCAAACACAGAACTTGGCAGTCTTCACTTTTCAGTGTAAATTTTGCTAGAAGTTGTTACAAATTTTCTGAAAATTTTAGAGGATTTTTTTAATCTCATCTCAGAAAAATCAAGTTTAATTTCAAGTTAACATGGATATTACAATGATATTTTAAGTTGAATGGTGAATTAAAAATGAAATGCTCCTTTTCAAATAAAATGTCCAAATACTTTGTTTCAATTGAAAACATCAAAATATTTTTATTTTTACATTTCCAGATCAAAATTTTGGAACTTTTAATCCTGTGTATATTTTCACTATTTTAACTTTTTTATTCTGTTTTCCAACAAAGTTCCAGGGCATACACATACATGCAGGGAGGGGGGAATGCTTTAATTAGAGTGGCTTCGAGAGTCACTCTAATTAAAGTGCCTGCAGTGTCTTGCAGATTCAGCATCTTGTGCTTCAAAATGGCGGCAGGGGCGCACTAACTAAATCTCATTTGATAAGCTTTAGTTAAAGTGCCTCTGCTGTCATTTTGAAGCATGGGAATGCTGAATACACAAGACATGGAGGCTGCTGGAGTGTGCTAATTAGCATGCTCCAGCAGGCTCAATTAATTAGTATGCTCGAACACACTGTAATTGCAGTGCATTGGACTAGTGTCCCTGCACATCTACAGGCACCCCAGTTTTTATTCTAGAAGGGATTTCTAGTTGGTGGGAAAGAAGGCCTTTGATTCTGTTGCCATACTGGTTGGTCCTTTATATTGTTTTATCATTACTATAATTATCATTCTCAATAATAATAACAATGATAACAACAACAATAACAATAATAATAACAGCAAAACAACAACAACCATGATAATTTTGCATCAGTGTCTAAATCTCTGAGCTTTCTGTGGTGGAGTTGTGAGGAATCAATTATTTCCAGCCCATTTACTTTCATGGGACACTAGGAAACATCTTGTTAAATCATTAAGAGAGGTGAATTTGAATAAGATAGGTATATGACAGGGATCTGACCCCCTTAGCTTCAGCCTTCTGGAATCAGTAGTGGTATGCTAATAGCGCTATCCCTCCCAGGTAACACCTCCCCCCTCATTCAGTACTTCATAGCAGTCCAGGACCATCCAGTCAGAAAATTCAGTGACTGATTTCCAGCTATAGCTTGCACTGTTCCATCACCCTAAGCACATTTGCTTGGAGCAGCCATAATTTGACACTGAGTGTTTAAACTGGAGCCCTAAATAATCTCAAAGGCAAACACTGAACTGCAAAGCTGATGCAATGTTAATGAGGATTTGCCTTAAAGGCAGTGTCAGATGGTACCAAAAGTCATGTGTAAAAAATACAAAGCCAGTTTTCCTTATGCTCACATAGATGTCAAAAACTTTAAAAGTGTTAAAGAATATTCTTGTCTTAGAGTTTACATTCTTTGCCCTACCTTAATATAATCACATTTACTTGTATTACCTTAACCCAGACCAATACACTACATATAATACACTCCTTTCCTGAAAAATAATCGGCAAACTGTCAAATTAACATTAAGGCGGTCTGGAAAATAACTTAATTAAGAGGCATGTGGTGCTTAACAGGTAACCGAGACACCATTCTCTGAACTGATACATAAACGACACCAAATTACTGAAAAAAGATGTAGCCAGAGCAATAGAAATTATATTAGTAAAGATGAAAGGAGAAGACTTCTGAGAACCAAACAATTCTATTTGTATTTAAAAAGTATATTAATAAGATTCTAATGATTCCTTTCTTAGGGAAAAGTAAATCTGCTCTCTCTACAACCATATTTTTCTGTGCCAAAACGTTACTTTTTGATTCCAATATCTTTCCTCTGAGTGTTTAGACAAAGTTGTTTTGTTTAGTGAAAAAAGTAAGTTTTGAAATCCTGTTAACTCTGCACAGCCAATTCAGGTCTGGAAGAGGGAGCCTAAGTACTCTGTTGTGGCTCATACTTACTGTCAGAATTGTTAATAGCGATCCAACTGCAGAATCTTAGAGACAAAATGTTCACTTTCACTGCACCTATAGTTAAGGTTGCACTAAATTTATAGCTGTCATGGAAATCCTGAAACTGAATATTTACACATAGAGTCAGAGGTGACCCCTGGGCCTCACTCTGGCTGCTTCATACATCTCCAGTAGTTTAAAACAGATGCAATGACAGTGGATATAAGACCCAGGTGGTCCCTTGGCTTCTGCCCTCTGCTGATGTAAAACTGCTGAGATATATGCTACAGCACCTCTTATCCCACCTCCCCCATCTATAGCTAGGGATATTGTCAGGGGGAAAGAAGGTAGACTCAAGGTATCACTATACCCTGGCAATTCTTGGCTGCTAAAACAGCCCATGAAGGCATAAACAGCCCGTAAATGTAGTGAAGTTCAAGAGTAATTTAATTCAGCAAACAGCAGCAAACCAAGCATGCTACTTTTATAAACAAATCACTTCTAGTATTTACTTATTTACTAGTTCTACTGGCAAATACATTTTACAAAGCTTTCCATAAGAAAAAAAGTATTTGTTGATTAAAACAACAGGGTCTTATAGAAAAGAATAGGGTGCAATAGCAGATGGAACCATTCAACATAATTGGTATAGCAGAGATACAGTGCTCTGTAAAATATCCTATGACTGTCCCATGGGGCTTGGAGCATTAGGGTTGAGTCAAGATTGCTGTCAACCTTATCAAGCTACTTAGGGCCCTGCACCTTTCCTAATTTAGCAGTGAGTGAGTCTTACAAATACATTTGTCAGTGTCTCTTATTTGTTCCTGTACATCCATCTCACTGAAGTATCCAAAGTCAGTCTCATTTAAAGCATATGATACAAGCCATTTTGAACCTAGAAGCTTGCTAGATACACAAGAAGAAAGAGGTGGTAATTTTAGGATGAAAATTTGTCTGCTTCCTATTTAAAAAAAGGGTTTTGTCCAAGTTGACCAAAAAGCTGTATGCCAGACAGAGACTGCTCTGGATTTTTTGCTGTTTTACTGAGGCTTTTTCCAGCAGTACAAAACATTCTCTATAATAGCCAGGTCTTCTACCTTATTTCCAGAAACAAAATCAAAGTATGATCCCCAACAAAAAAGTTTCAAGACAGAAAATCCTTTCAAAGATGACATTTCTATTTTAATCTAATTCTTGCCTTTTGTTTTATGGTAAAAGTTAATACATCTTGCAAAGGAAAATTATTTTACTGACAAGCCTCAATACAAAGTGTGATTTTAAACTAAAACCTAAAATATGCCATCAGGAACAAGCATCAGCTTCACTCATTTTCATCTGGCCCAACAAATTTAAAATTGGTTTCATTGAGCGTCTATCCATGTGCTCCAGAGTGGAAGGGAGTGGTGCACTTTAATTGGAGTGGCTCTCTAAAGCATCTGCACTGTCATGTGTATACAGCGTCCCGTGCTTCAAAATGGCGATGGAGGCGCTTTAAGTAAAGCTTGCTCAATGAACTTTAGTTAAAGTGCCCCGCTGCCATTTTGAAATGCGTGGATGCTGAATAGACATGACACAGAGACTGCTGGAGCACACTTATTAGCACACTCCGGCAGACTTGCAGCAGACTCGATTAATCAAGTCTGCTCCAGCATATGCTAATTAGCATGCATTGGAGCAGAGCTCCATGACGTGTATAAGTGCATTCAGAACAGCATTAGGTCCTGTTACTTCATACATCTTTAAAGTTCATTACCTAGATTATACGAGTAGGCAAGGAATGTGGCAGTTACTGAGAAGAAAAAGTGCTGATATCCTCCTAATAGGCCTATCTGGATAAAAATGCACTTGGGTCAAGGTTTATTATTATTTATACTAACACAAAGCCAAAGTAAATCAAGTGGAATGAGTGAAAGTGTTTAGATATACTAATATGACTGAAACCCAGTCATTTATACAGCCAAGAAGCTGCTGTTATCCTTATTCAATCACATCAACAGAGCAAGCAGTGCTTTGGAAAAGGGCTGGTATCTCTTCAGTGGCACATCTGCTAGGTGTAGATGGCATTCACTTGAATACCTCTGCCAGTGGATGACATGCCAAATCCAGCATACAAAAAGGATGTGCTTGATGTTACTCATTCACTCTCTGCCAGTTAACATGTTTATCCTTCTAGGAAATACTTTGATCCACACTGGCACTTGAAATACAGCAACCAATGTTAGTAGACTGAAAATGAACAAACAAGTCTGGGTATGAATCGCCAAATGGAACAACAAAATGCAGGATGCATGTTACAAAGTGTTGCTTAGCAACTGGAATAGGCCATGCACTCCAGTTTACTATTTCAGTTTAAAAAAGAAAATAAATGGTCTGATAGTTATTTGAAATAATGGAGTACTAGAATACACTACAGCTCTGGAAAAATCTCTTTGTAAGGAGTATCTGTCACAGAAAAAAACACAGAGCTCTGAACTCAAGATTCAACAGGTAAATGAAAGGGTAACTGCCTTCAAATATTCTGCCTTAAAATATGTGTAGTAGCAGTTTAAGTTCAGGGAGTATATTCTGCTGTTGAACTAGAATCTAAAACAACTTTATTTTTAGCTTTCATCTGACGCTCTCAGCCTTCTTTATGAAGATGACTTACCCCATTCTCCAGGTGGGAGCCGATCATACAGCCTGGTCATGTGACCTACTAGTATGACTAGACCTGGTCATGTGACCTACCCTAGTAAGTTGCAGAACTGGGACAATGAACAATGGCATTCTCCATCTAAGTCCTCTACGGTAACTACTGAACTATTTGGCTTCCTCCCTCCTGTACAGCTTGCCACAAGTTTAGCAGTTAGCTTGTCTTTAATATATGCCAATACAAGTTATATTTAGCCAATACAAGTTATATTTAGCTCTCTTTCATATTTCTACACAACCCTAGCAAAACACAGTACAAAAGTAATTAAGCTGTGGGAAGCAAATATTCCCTTAATTTTCCAGTTGAAAATTAGGCACAGAGCATCTAATATTAGGAACATCACTCAATCAATATTAGGAAATCATTTCAATGATTTGCCTAAGATGCAGAATGAGCCCGTGGCAGATTTAAGATCAAAACCTAGGACTTCTGAATCCTCTCTCTTTGTAAATTGTCTGATTATATTTTTAAAAGCACAGAAGGTGAGTATAAATATTTTCTGTTGTACTAGGACTGTGACTCAAAATGCGTGAGATTTAAGTGCTACTCCAGTTCTGACTATTCCCTACCTGCATTTATTACAAGACCTTTCATACCTTGCCCAGCTAAGGCAATGGGGATTATACAAGTGTACTGACAGCCTATTTTGTTCTAAGACCTCTGCAACAGCTTTATACAGTAGGGTGAGCTAAGGACAAAGCATCTGCCTTTAGTTACCAGCTTTTGTCAGTAGATGTCAGACTCTTAATCTATGGTAATATTCAAGCTTCTGCCAACAGCTTTCTGTGCAATATAGCGGGCTGCTGGTGAAAGTGATATTTCCCATAATTGCATTGTTTGCTTGCAACAGAACCTGACATCCAGATCAAGTTCAACAAGATCTGTGCCATTTTAGTTATCACTGGTTTTCAAGCACACCCCATCAGTGAACAGAAAGCCCTCTGAATCCCTGACCAGACTTTCAGGGCCAGATAACTGACTGTTTCGGTTTCTTTCAAGTTGTATCATAGTAGAGACACAAAGTATCTAGGATGCTGGACAGATTTAAAAGTGGGAAGAAACGGTTCCAGCACACTGGCTTTAAAAAGAAGAACAAAGTAAGTGAGGATCAGAGAGAGCAAGGTGATTGCTATGACACTAAGACAATTAATCACTGCCAGATGTTAAGGGTCACACAGCACTGCATGCTGGGAAGAGCAGCAGGGGTTCTTGGACAGGGAATAGAGGAAAAAAATAACCTGTCATGTCAGTGAACTAGTAAGGGGTTTAGGGTTCCTGTCATTTAACTATTAGTGCACTCTTAATAATAAAATTACAATGCATGGGGGGAGTATTGCAGAAAAAAGGGAGTGACAACTTAATAATCTACATCTGTCAAAAGCACTAAAAATACCATCCAAATTCAATGTTCTTACTTTTGTAATGAACACCCCAGGGTTCCTGTTTGATTAATAGATCACTTGTTGACTGACAAGGACAAATGTGTGCGTGGTATGTGCATAGTGCTACGCATAAATAATTTAAATTGTAGCATTGCTGGAGCTCAGGTTGCACTGGTGTTTCCATTATAAATCCCATTTTCCAGGGGTTCCTAATGTGGCCTTAAAAGAAAACGCCACTATTTTGGAGACTGAAGTTGTGCACTCAAAACTTTTTTTTGTTTGTTTGAAAAAAGAATAAAATGAAAGAACTTCTGGAACTTGAAGGGGTTTTTGTTGTAGTGGTGACAGGTTTTTGCAGTTGTTGCTTGTTTTATTTTGTTTTTCAGTTTTGCTACACTACAGCAAGAGCAAACTATTCAGCATTTAACAACATAAATAATTCTGAATTCATATTGTCATTCCCCACCATCAACATTAATGCTAATTAAGTAATACATGAGCAAAAAAGATAAAAAGAACACTCTTGGATGACTTCTGGCTTAAACTTTAGAAAATATTTTCAAATGGAAGTCTGAACTGTTTTTAATTACAGAATTTTTCTGCATCAATCTGGGGAATAGTTTATTTTTTAAAGTTATTTTGTCTTTAAATTGAACCCTTTTCACTCAAAAATATTCACTGTACTGAAATTTACTGCTGACATTGATACCATCTTGTGTTCTTAAGGAAAAGTGTCAGTGTTTGAATTCTGTGGTAATTTTCTCCAAAATTTGGTACAAGTATTTTCTATATTTCTGGTACTTATACTGCCCTGTATGTTCTACATATATACTTGGAATTATGGGAGAGGGAGGAGCTATGCAAAACATTCAATTTTGATATTTTGAACTGTATTTTCAAAGTAAATGTAATGTAATGTTAAAGTAAATGTAATGTTACGCTTTCTTTTATGTTTCCAATTCAGAGTTTGTAACTACCCCAATTACACATGGGATTCATAAACTGGGTTATTGCTGGCTTTTCTTCAGATTTAGAAAAATAGATACAATACAGATTTTGCACATTTAAACACTTGTTTTTTGTGTGTAAATGTGGAACATGAAGAAATTTTGTAAAGTCAAAGTTTTTTGCGGGGGAGGGTTGGGGTTTAATTTTGGGGGGCGGTTAAACTTGATTCTTTAAATTGCTACAAATGGGACACAGAAAGACTACAACATTTTATCTAAGAGAGAATTATAACAATACAACAGAAGGAATAACTTTACCATCAGATGAAATAATTCTATTGTCTCTGGATGCTTCTAAAGGTGTCCATATTTTCACTTCCTCCATCTGTCAGTCCTCCCAGTTACAGACACACACACTGGCTCTCATGGAATCAAGGAATCTGTAATTTGAATAGTGGTGGCATTTTGAGTCCCCAAAGCCTACGAAGTGCTGCTAAACATATTCAGCTTCTGCTGAACGTAAGGGCCTGGTTACATGATAACTTTAGGTGGCTTCTGGATCTCTTAACTCCTGGAGAGGCTGCACATTAACACCTTTTAAGTAGCTTAAAATACTCTTTATTCATCTTAACATTACCCCACTCCAGGACAGAAATATCTTGAATCCATCTAATTTTGCTCCTGTTTTATTAACTTGTGGCCACTCGCCTCAGCTTTTCCACCCAAGTTGAAGTCCTCCAGCATCTCAGGAGGCAGTGGGCCCACTGTGCCTCCCACCACCTCTTGCTCCAACTGGCTCCATTTCCCAAAGCCATCTGGGTTTGAACCAGAGGAGGAAGTGGAGATGGAACTGAATCACTCAGACCTGGCTCTGCCCAGCCAGCCAGGTCCAAGTAACACAGTTCCCCCACTCCTCCAGCTTGGACCCAGCTGGCTCTGTTTCCAGTGGGAAGTAGAGCTGGGTTCGCGCATTGCAGATTCCTCCCCAGCTGGGACAGAGCTGCTCCTGATGGGTAGTGGAGCTGGGTCTGAGCCACATGGTTTCCCCCTACTGGGACCCAGCTGGTTCTGCTCCTAGTGGCAGGTAGGGGCACTTTATAACCCCAGGCCCAGCATCCTGGTGGGTTATCCAGATCTAGGGACAGCCATGTCGGCCAGACATGTCTATGGACACCGGAGCCCCGTGGAGTGTAAGACCCTGGAGGCCCCAGCAAGGAGGGCAAAGAGATAGAGCGGCCCCAGTGAGGGGGTAGAAGTCTGTGTGGTGTCCTGCACAAAGTAGGGTGCACCACTGTGGCCTGAAAAACTGCAATGGGGGTGTAGAGTAGGGTTGAAAAGGCAATCTGAAGGGCCACACCAGGGGCATGTTGACTAGGCCTATAGATGCAGCCTGAAGGGCAGCACATGGGCCAACCCCCATAAGAAGGTGAACTTATGAAGTGGCCCAGGCTAGTGACTGAGTTCAGCCCAGTGTGAGGCATAAGACTGGCGGACACGTAGAGTAGGGTCTGTGTAAGGGTGTCCTGCCAGAAAGTGAGTAGGAAAGCCTGAAGAGTCACATAGAGTCATGGAGTAGAGCAGGTTGAGAGTGGCCCTGTGAGAGGGGGTGGTATGAAAGAGACCCTGTGAAGGGCACAGTGTTTGAGCTGAATGTTAGAGGCCGTACAAGGGGCAGAGTTTGGCCCAGCCCTGGGTCGGTACTATAACCAACTTATGATGCCATTGTGAGGCATGGGACATGGTATATGGAAGGTTGGAGCCGTGTACAATGCCTGTGATGGAAGGTGCCTTAAGTGGGGTTCCCTGAGTGATGCACTATCTGTCTAGCATGGAGCCCCTCCCCTCAACTCACCTGCCACGATTTGGTGTTATCATATAAAGAGAGGGTTCAGTGGAGATCTTCTTCCTGGGGGGCCCCCCCTGGGGATGGCAGTACTCACAGTTCAGGTGCGATGTTCCACGGGGCTCCGCCTCCCCTACACCCCATCCACTCGCCAACCGGATGGGCGCCAGCAATGGTGGTTCGGTTGTGCTTGATTGACCTTGGCTTGCCTCAAGGGAGACCCCATGTCCAGGTGGGTTCTGTTTGCGGTCAGGCTGCCCCCCCGCTTCGATAAGTAACCTTCCTGTCCTGGAGACTGGCAAGCTATATGTGCGTTGGCTGGCACCTACTTCAGCACCTCTGAGTAGGGCACTTCTGATCTTGAGCCTCTCCTCTCTTGTTTTTTTTTTTTTCTCTCAAAAGAAATAGACCCCTGGGGAGGAGGGGTGTGTGGAGTTGCCTCCTTTCCCCCAGCCTCCTACAGGGGGCTCAAACGACTCCCCTGCTCTGCCTGCCAGCATTGAACTGGCTGCACTGCTCCTCTCTGCTGCAGGAGCCTCAGCATGGCTGGCATACTCTATGGCAGCATGCTCCCTCTCCTCCTTCACCCCCCATGTTCCAGTGGGGCTTTTAAATCTTCACGCAGTGGCCAGAATGGCCACCACAATTGGCTCAGCTGTTCCCCACCCAGGGAACAGCTGATTAAACAGCCAGCATAATGCTGGCTCGCGTGGCCACGGTTCCTGCTCTGGCTGCTCTCCGGGAGGTAAGTTTCCCCTGCGGAGGGGCTGTTTGTGGGGTTTGGGGCCCACAGGGACTTCCCTCTCCCCTTCTGGAGCCTGTGGGGGCGTCTCACCGCCACAATGCCCTAATTACCAGGGTACTAAAATGGGCAGCCTTCTGCATTTTACACTAGTTTATTCATCAAATCATGGCAGGAGAGACTGGGCAGACTGCCCGTAAACAGGTGGGCAGGCCAAGAATGAGACTCAGTCCTGAGATGCACCCCTGTCACAAGTAGATTAAAGCATTTGTTATTCAGCTTAATGTTACAACACTCCAGGGAAGGTTAATCTCTAATCTGCCTAATTTTGCCCCTGTTCTATTATCTTGTGGCCACTCTCAACAGATTGTCTGCCCAAGTTGAAGTCCTCCAGCATCCGAGGAGGCAGTGGGCCCTCCTGAATTAGAGCAAGCGGGGACACAGGAGCACAGTGGTATGGCCACACTGCCTCACCCCACCCAGGATGTCTGGCAGAGCAATCACTACAGCCTCGATGCCTCCGGCTGCTTGGTGGACTGGGAGTAGAGCAAGCCAGTCTTAGAGGAGGAGGGGAGGGGGTACTGCACATATGTAACACAACATAATATTGTACATATGTAACACAGATCTTGTTACATTGTACATATGTAACACATGCTGTAGCGGGGACAGCGTGAGGGGGGAGTGAAAACTGTCCTGTCTGTCCATTTTGTGCCAGAAGCTCTGTTGTATAAGATAGGGCAGTCCCAAAATACATTAAACTGTTTGCCAGTCACACCACAACACCTTTGATATATGTTGAAAAGTTGCTGCATATTCATTTATCTGCTGCACTGAGAAAAGTCTTACAGTTTTTTCATAGTTCTGTACAAGACAAATCTTTCATACAAACATCATGTTATTGGCTAAATCTTGGTTGTGCAAGGAAAAAGTACACATAGTAAGGAACTTGTGCCATCTGTTGAACTGAGTACAGGACAAGGAGTCACAATTCTCTGCCTTGCATGTTCCCTTTCCTACAGCTTTTCACAGGCTGTTAAAAATCACTATATTAAGAACAGTCTGCAGGTTCCGCAACATACTTTTGCTACAGGAGAAGGGATAAAGCAAAAAACGACCAGAAACTACTCATAGCAACAAGCAACTTGAGAAGAAGCTACAGGAAATAGCACTTTCTTATATGCAGTGTCAGTCCTGTATGTCTATCTGTATTGCAAGGACTGTGTCTGCTTCAGTAGGAATCCTCTTGGGAGCTATCTACACTGGTAGGATTGATATTAATATAAACATTCCCAATGTATCAGGTTAACAGCCCATTCACTTATGCCAGCTCCAAAATATATTAATGGCTTTCTGTAGACAAGCCCTCTTGTCCCATGCCTCAGGGTCAGGATCACAGTCCATTTCTTTATATATTCCTGCCATGCCTTGATGGAAAAAGAAAAAGGAAGCTGATGGTTGGCACCAAAGTAATAAAGACTATGACCCCCTCTCACAGATAGCTCCTCTTCACAGGGCTCCACCCACCCCACACCCTGCCCTTGCTACCCCATACAGTGAATCTAAGATCTTCCCTGTTGCCCCTGCTCCAAGTGATTGGCTTGAGGCAGGTCCTGGCCTCCTGGCTTCATGCCCACCGAGGCTTCACATCTTTTCCTTCTGTCACTATTCCTGATAAACCACTGGGGTGCTATCCCTCTGGTCAGCACTCTTCTCTCTTTCGCT
>NW_005843245.1:142709-177572 GCF_000455745.1 Alligator sinensis | reverse complement strand
TCTCTTTTCCTAATGGCCCTAGGAAAGTCCTTCATAGGGATTGTCAAATTAGATCCCACAGACAGACTTACCTGGAATCAGATGTCTGGAACCCAGTTCTAGCAATCAAAGTCTCTTCTGTCAGTTGTACTCCACCAGTTAGTCAGAATCTCAAATCCAATGCTTCTTCAGCCCAATATACTGCTCCAGTGGGCTTTAGTCACCAATCCATATAGCACAGCAGTCCCAATTTCCCCAATGACTGAATGATTGCCCTCTTGTGCGCTCTCGCTCTCTCTCCACACAGGTATGCACTGTTCCTGACTAGGAGGTGGTGCTCTCGGTTCCCTCTCCGGAGCAGTGAGTCTTTGCCCTTTTTCTTTTGAATTAACCTACTCCCATGAGGTCCAATCATCGTTGGCTTCCTGTTCCACCTGATTCCCCACCTCCAGGGATTCATCGGTCCCAGAGCTTCCAGGACTTCTGGGTTTACTCCCAGCCACCTGATGTGACTGCCAGGCACAGCCATAGAGCCTCCTACGCAGGGAGCGGATTTACTTGGTTTCTGGGTCCCCTCGCTTGTCTCTGGAAAAGGACTAGTTCTCCTCCACTCTATGGCAAGTCTCCCTGCAGGGGAGGAATGGAGTTTTGGTTTGGATCTCTGGCCTGAAAAGCAGCAAGCCCAGTTGTCGCTGTAGTCCGGCATGTAACAGGGGCTGGGGATCGACCCCCTGTTACACTGTCATATAGTTGTATTACTGCTGATTAAATATAAATTTGCACAATGTCTAGTGCTATAATTAACACAGGGTATCATCCTGGAACTTGGGGCATCTTTACACATGCTCAAGGGTGGGGACGTTTTAATTAGAGTGGCTCTCAGGAGCCACTCTAATTAAAGTGCCTGCAGCATTTTGTGTATTTAGCATCCCATGCTTCAAAATGGCAGCAGGACAAGCTTTAGTTGTCAAAATGGCAGTGGGATGAGCTCCACCTTTTCAATGAGCTTTAGTTAAAGCACCCCAACCATGACTTTAAAGTGCGGGGACATTGAATACACATGATGCTGACACTGCTGGAGCATGCTGATTAGCACACTCCAGCAGACTAAATTAATCAAGTCTGCTCTGACACATGCTACATGCATTGGAGCAGGTATTGGGCATGTGTGTAGGTGCCCTTGGATTCCAGGTTCATTGTCACAGTTTATCCTGCTCCTCTCTCTTGTTGTTGCAGTTTTCTGATAACAAAAAATATAAAGGAAGATGTTGCAGTGGCTTTGTAATGTTTATGTTTCCAGGTGGGCCGGGACAGTCTGTCACTGTGCTTTGAGGGTGCTGTTGAAGTCTGATGTACTTTGATGCTGCCTGAAGTACTATGGCATTGACTGGGGGAAAAAAAAAAGGAATGCTGGTTACAAGGCACCTTCCACCTCTACAGCAGTTTCTTTGCACCATACAACTGTGTCGTGCAATTAAATTTAAAAAATAACTGCAGCAATGCATGTCAGACATTCTCATAGCTCTATGCTACCACACCCCCTCCACAAATATATGTCCCTCTTAACTAGCACCCAGACTTACCAGTATCTAGAAAAGCAAGATGAACTCCAAGCAACTAAATGGACAAAGTAACACATTGCTAGCGTCCTACACAATGCCCCAACACTTATCATACCTATCTGTATGTATGTCACAGGTTGCATTTTCAAAAGTGCAAATAGACATGTACATTATTGCATGAATAATTATAAGATCTATGCAGAAATCCCAGGGATGGGCCTAGATTTACCATGATAAACTAACCTTTTAAAATTACAAGTTAGTTTGTCAAATCTGGACTGAGTATCTGCACAACTTATACTTTAGTTTGTTTACCTAACTGGCCATATTGTCTCTCACTTCTCTGGATTTGCCTGTTCAGTTGTACAATTTCATTTTACATGCATTATTCCACAAGCAATTATTTAAAAAGCCAACATTAAAAAGAGACAACAGCTGCGAAATCCCAGCTGCAGGGGTTCATGGAGCACCCCTGTATCTGAAAGCCCTATCAGCTGAGTGGAGCTCTCCCTGCACCAGCAATATGGTGTGAAGGGATAAGGTATAAAGGTGGAATTATTCACCCCTATAGCCCACCTCCATGGCCCACCACTACTGTAGAGCAAGCTCCTTTTCAGACTTTTCTGAATAAGATGCACTTCCTCCATCTGTGAACAGATCTAATGCACAATCCCACAATCATGCCTCCTGCCATCTGCACCTTTACCCACTTGTATAGAGGAGCCCTTAGTAAGTACTAATAACAAAAGGAAATTGTTGGCAATAACATAACAATAAGAACAGATTGAATGACATGGCAACTGCAAGTCTTTATGACAGAATCACCAGCATAACAAAGATAACTATTCAGAGCCTAAAACTGAAGTAAATCATTAAAGATCTATTGACCAACACATGTAAAAAAACAGATTTGACAAGCTAATTTATAATTTGAATAAATTAGCTGAACAAAGTAAATGAAGGTTCATCCTTGGGATTAACCTCAACCAGCTAGCATGAACAACTACATAGTAATATATAGCATATATTAAAATTCTATATATGACCTAAAATTGTTATTACCAACCCCTTCTTTTACATTTCAAAATGCTTTAAAGGACACTGGACATTGCCTTCTGAGAGGTCCTAATTATGTTATTTCACTAGTAGAAGCATTTATTGTCATTGCTGACTGTTTGTTTGCAGGCCATTTCCTTGGGGAAATATAATTATCATAACTCACTTAGCAAATGCATTAGCAAGTTGTTTACTTTAAGAACAGTTAATTAACCTAATAGGGTTTTGGACTGAGTGAGATGAGTTATATACTTCAGTATAGTATTGCTCCATGCACTGTAGATAATAGGATAAGCTTCTAAAACATCAGTGGAATTTCAGTCTCCAATTTGAATTAGAAGTATGTGGTTTATAGGATCGGCTTAAAATAATCCAGGTACACAGTTTTCCTGACGGTTTCAACTGAATTGGACACATGTAAAAAATTAGCCTAGTTTAAAGAGCTATCCAAACCCTGAAAGAGTTGGAAACCTTTCTCAGTGTTTCTCATTAAACAAGTGTTCTAAATAATTTAATGGCATAATGGGCAAATGCACTCCTGGCCTTTCATCTCTGGAGACCTGTATGCAACATGCACCAGACTGCAAACATTTGGGTTAGGTGGTTTTAGCACAGTCTGTATTAGAAGTTTATTTACCTACCATATAAACAGTGCACTATTTAAAGTTTGGATTTCTCTTTGCTCAGGAAAAGCAAGGTATGTTCTAGGTGAGCCCTGGCAGGTTAAAATGAAAATGCTGTGCTGCATGTGACAGGTTACCCAGCACTTTCTTTGTAGTGCTTCCTTAGCCTTTTTATAGGTTTCACATTCAAAGGAAAAATTAAGAATGCAGCATTTTGTGATCCTATTCAATCTTGTTACAGTCATTTATTGCTTGTTGAAATGCAAATGCAAAAAAGTGCCCAAACATAATTATTAACATTCATTACAGTTAAACTACTGTATTTACCTGAATCCAAGATGACCCTTAATTTAAGATGACCTCCTAATAATTAGATTCTAGTCATGGGACATTTGTTTCCCCCTCTCCCATGCTCCCTTGGCTATGTGCCCAGAAATAAGTCCATTCTGGCCCAGGCAGGCAGCAGCTCGGCTCTGGCTTCAATCTGGAGTCTGAGGCCTGCCCTGTCCTGGGGTGTACTCAAAATCAAAGAGCCTTTTTTCCCCTACATGCTGACTGTGGGAGGAGGGAGGAGGGAACCTCATCTTGGATTTGAGTAAATACAATATTGCTTAAATGAAATAGGTTTTTGTGACCAGCTGTACTTAATCTCTTTAGACCTCTGCAACACAGGTTAATGACTAATATTGTTCTTTGGAGAATATGGAGAGATTTACATTTGCAGCAGAGTTTATCTTCTATATTTTGTTAGGACTAATTAACATCCCTAGAACTCTCAGAAGGGTTTTAGTAAGAAGAATTCACAGTTGGTTCAAATTGGAGTAGTTCCACTGACATCAACATAGTCCTTGGATAATTGGCATCAACATAGTCCTTAGATAAAGTCTTACCACAACTAACAAGATAACCCAAGAAGGAGGCATTAAAGCTTCAAATACAGTTTTTCTCTACACTATGAGCTGATGTGCTGATTCCCCTCATGCTTTTCATGCAGTCTTGCATTCAAGGAGTCTAGAATTAAGTTATTATCTCTTGAGCTCATAAAGGCAAGTCCATTATCTAAGCTTGCCATGTTAATACTTTATTTCCAAAAAGCAGCAGAACTCAGAGAAACAGTGAGATATTCTATCCTCATTAGCAATAAGCCGGGAATGTTTCATGAAACATTCTTTATCCAAATGGTAGTTTTTTGGACTGATACTCTAATGACTTCCATATAAACACATCCTTAATCCCACACTTTTTCCAGTCAGTTCCTTGCATAAGCCTGAGATCCCACATATAGAACGCCTATACAGTTGGTCCAATAAAATATATCATAAGGAAAAAAAACCCTGCCTCTCATATATTTCCTGGACCATCGTGGCTAAAACAACACTTCAACTTCACTACTTTTTAACATTTAGCATTACTTTTTAACATCCATTTTACCATCATGATAGATGCTCCAAATCAAATGCATCCTACCATTCAGTGAAGGGGTGTCCACAAAGAGGAGGAGAGAAAAGATACATGCCTTCTCTCTGCTACATATGAAATGAAGTGATGGTTTATCTGTGGACAGTAATCTTATTGTGGACTGTCCTTATGGTCTTACTGTGGACTGCCCTTTGGTTCAGTCATGGACTTCAGTCTGCTTCAGTCCCAGACTACACCACTTCATGATTCTCAAGACTACCTCCTACTTAACATATCACTAAGCAGGCTCTCTCAGTCTTCTGGCAAGCACCACCCAGCATCTTCCCTCAACCAAGCAATGCTTTTTTTCTGCTCAACCAAGCAATGCTTGTTTTCAGACCTCACCTCCCAGTGTTGCCAACTCATACAATATTACTACAAGTCTCACAATGCTTCTTATTTTCTTAAGGTTCCAGCTCCTGCAGTTACCTCCCTTCACAGAGCCAAGAGCCTTCCTTTTGCCATCTTTCCCAACTCCACCTGTCACCCCATAGCTAACCTCCAAGTCCCAGGTACTGCCTACATGTCCCATGGTCCTTCTTCCTGGCATGCTATAGAGATACACAGGCTAATTCCAGAATGGAAGCAGCATAGGTACATCTACATGTTTCTGCACCAAAGCCAGTTAGTTAGCCTAGGTGAAATACTACACTAAAGCAGCAATTCTACTTCCTATTCCAGAGAGAGTAGCTAAGCTCCATGGCATCACAGGAACATGAAGGTAGAGTTATTCACCCTTATGGCCCACCTCCATGGCCCACCATTGAAGAACCACTACTCTAGAGCAAGCTCCTTTGCAGACTTCTCTGAACAAGATGCACTTCCCCCATCTGCCATGTTCAGCTAGCACATACTCTGGACCAAGCTTTTGACAGACTTAAATATTTCTGCTCTCCCATGATCCTCAATCAGATATGAAAGGTCTGACAGCCCAGCTGATGGCTGGAAGCACCTTGCCTCTAAAAGGTCAATATTCTATTACAGAGATACTCAATATGGCCCAAACATAGATCCAGAATAACCAGCTCCAGTGGATAAGTTCCCATATTCATTCAATCCTAGGTTTATCTACCGAGACTGACAACTGTGGGAAACTGATTATGATGGTAGTTTTTGTGCTATGGAGACTGTCCACAGTAAAGACCACCATCTCATTTCATATAGGCCACCAAATGGGTGTAAAATGTTAATGAACAGTGATTAAGAATAGTTAGAGATTACATAGTATTCCACATTCAAAGTACTTTACAAACATTAACAAATCAATGGTGACTATTTTTACTCTGTGGCAATCTCTACTAGATTTGCAACCCATGACCAAAAGCTAAAAGCTTGCATGCTCCATTATTAGCTACTTATTTCATGTTCAAAAAAGGTACGAATTTAAGGTGGAAAATACTGTATACACAAACAAATTTCAAACCATACAGCCCAAGTGCAATTTTCTTCTTCATATATTAAGATTTCTATTTATAATTCAAGCTCCAGCTGAAAGATTTATATCTCTAAGTTCACCAATTGAAAATGTTCACAATGAATAGAATTCAAAATTGCAGGAACCTAAAATTCCAAGCAATCAAACCTGGCACTCTGACTTGGCCAATATTGGGAAAATTAATATCAGAGACAGAGAGAGGTAATGTAATTCTTATGCACAATACATAGTTTCATTGCTTTTATTGGTGCTAAACTCAATAATTTTAGGCAGAAGCTTTGCTCTTGCTACAGAAATAATGTCTTCTGAATACCAAGCAACACTAAAACATGAATATCCACCTTCCCAGGCCACATTTTTCCAAAAGATTACTGCGTGCCAACAAAGGTACCTCATATGACACATAAGTGACATCATGTTACTGAGTAAGAATCAAATGGTTTATAGTGTTCTCAGAGATTAATTTAATTACATGCTTATAATCTAAGAAAAATATCAGGTGAGCAGACAGCAGGATCTGGTGAGTGGGACACAACAGACTAAGAGCCCTTAGGACGTTTAGGAAACCTTTATCATGGGCTTCTCATTATTCCCATTTTTTAGCCTTACTCCCTTGACTAACGCAACTGCAACCATCTCTTCAGCCATTTCTTTCAGTTTGATAGGATGTTACTTTCTGGTTCTTCCCACTCTGTTCCTGTTCCCCTATGTTTTCAAATTTCTTGTGAATTTAGAGTTTCCCATTTCTAAACTCTCTGGCTTGCAATATATGACATGTGAGTTTAACACATCTTATTATTTTAGTATCTCACTGAAAAGACTTTTCTCTCTAAAATGTTTTGAGTCAGTTTCTGCTGCTTCCACGGGAAGGAAATTTTAAGTCTTGATGCATTAAGTGCTGAGTATCCTCATCACAATGGGATCAGGATCAGACTTGTTATGCGTTTCCCTCATCAGTGCTGGGAGAATCAGAGGATGCAATCCCAGTCCCAATGAAGCCAACGAGAGTCTCAAAGGACTGCAAAAGAGGAATAATTTAGAAGACAGAAGGAAAAGCAAAAGTATCAAGGGACCTTCAGCAATAAAAATAATGACGTGCCCCTGTGCAGATACTTAATAATACCATCTTTAATTACATGACCAACTACTATTTTTTCAACAGGATCTATACCTCATACAGTGGATGGGGCATCAGAGAATAACTCAGCTTGAATGGTGAAGGAAGCTGATGTTCATAGGGACCTTGCCCTACTTGTTGCAGAAGCTGGAAAGCATGAAGTGAATAAAGCAGGAACTACAGGAAGAGAAAGAACAGTGATTAAGGCATGATTAAGGCAGTTTGGCAATTCCCTGTTGAAGTGGATTCTATCCCTGTCTCTGCCATAGAGGGCCTGTGTGATGACAAACGAGTTTCGTTCTCTCTCTTAGGGTTCCATATTTGAGTTCCAGTCTCCCCGCAGTGCGGTTCCCAATGCCAGTCTCTTCAAGTTCTCCATCCTATTATGGCCCTCTTACTCTTCCATCTTAGCTTCAAGGCTTAATCTCCTGCCCCCTTTCTCTCCACAGCTCTCAGACCCACTTTCCTTGATCAGACACTATCAGTTTCTCCTCTCCACGCCAGATTCCTTGTCCCACCACACATAACCCCGGTCTGCTTCTTGTCCCCTTTGCATTCGACATAGGCAGCCCCCTCTTCAGTATTGCCCAGGAGCCAGGAAAGCAAATTATTGAGAGTGCTGGAGAAGCAGTCTTCAGGATCACAATTCCAGTGGCTGGGAACTGTAACTGCATGAGAAAGCCTCTGCAGCACTGAGCAGAAGTATACTTAATTGCTCAGTGAAGGAAGGAGCGGTGAAGGGCTGGAACATTTTGAATGAAAAATGGGTCTGCAGAAAATTTAGTTATCAAACTTTACAAAGTCTCTACCGAGCATCCACAAACTGAGATTATATTTCTTTTTCTAAATACATTGGCCAACTTTAGGCAGCAACACGCATATTCCTGACACAAAGGCCATCGTTCTGCCAAATGTCATGTCTCTCCTTCAAAAAATGGAGGTGCTAAAGGTACTCAGAAAAACAGCTGCTGGACTCTTATCGATATGTGCAACACATTTTCTCTGATCTCATCCACTGAAATGGCCGGATTACTGTAATGAATTTTTTAAATTACATATCGGTCTTTGTATAAAATTGATGTGAGATTTGTAGATGAAAAAGCAGTAGGAGAGTGCATCAACAATCATGTTTATCAGATGGAGTAATTTGAGCACAGAGATCTGGAATGTGCTGAGTAGGATAACGGTGTATTGTGGATTAGCACTGGCTGTAGAACCAAAAGACCTAGCATTCGCTTTAAAACTGAAGTGTTTTCATTAGGTTTTCCCATCATTCAGCATGAATGTAAGCCATGCTGCACACAGATGCTTGGATAAATTATCTAGGTATAAACATGCACATTTTGTAAGGTGTGGATTAAATGAGACAGGTTCCACAGGATACCTGCTTTCATTCAATAGGCACTTTACAAACCAAGCCAAACAAACAAAAACACATTTTGTCTTTAAAAACAAAAAAACCTGCAAAAAAAATCTTGGAAATGGCATATAAAATAGCTACAACAGTCAAAATATTTTAAACCTTGAATATAAATGATGTTTTACATTAAAAAAGTAGAACACCTCTTCAAAGTTTATGTTTTTTCTCATTTTCTTTTGACCAGGGCTAAAAAAATTTTTTTAAAAGCCCCCCCCCAAAAAACCCTAAGAAAATGTTAAGGCTGCAAGATAATGCAATCAAAATTTACAAAACAGGCAAGTTAAGTGATCATTGGCAGTATTTTTTTAAACTCATCACTGTATAACTGTATTTTTAAAGTACATACTACATTTTTTAATGGTATAATGATCCACTAAGTGTCACATGGAGACAGTGCCAGAGACCTTTAGCAATGGAGCCACTTTCCATATTATAATTCTTTTAACAAAATTAGATTTTTTTTAATAAAAGCAGTAAGATTTTCACAAAAATATGTCCCTCTTAACTAGCTTTATACAGAATGCAATGTGACTTAAGGAAGCTGCTTTCCATAGATTCTTAGCCCATATGGGTGTCTTTACACATGCTCCAGGCAAGGGTAAGGAGCGCTTTAATTATAGCAGTTCTCAGGAGCCACTTTAATTAAAGTGCCCACAGTGTCTCATATATTCAGTGTCCTGTGTTTCAAAATGGCAGCAGGGGAACTTTAACTAAAGCTCATTCGATGAGCTTTAGTTAAACCGCCGCCACCATTTTGAAGTGCAGGGGTACTGAATACACATAAGTAGGAACCTACCAAATTCACTGTAGAAGTGGGCTATGCAGCAGCTCCTTTAATCTTGCAGGTCCCCTGTGCACACCCCCTTCCTCCTCCCATTGCTGGAAAGCTCCATACTACTCCTCTCAAGGAAAACTCAGGAACCTATACATGGCAAGCCTTTCACCTTAAATAAGCAAACCTGTAACCTTTGAAAAAGAAAGAATGAAAAAAGATTGAAGAAATAAGATGCTGACAATATTGTCATAAACATGTCATTCTAAATCAATGCAAAGAAATGTACATTTCCTGCACACAATTATTGTAATGATGAACAAATTTAGCCATAAGGAATTTCCAAACCTAATCAAAATATAAAATCCTTCTGAAAAAGTAGCATAATTCAGAGGTATACAGAAGTGACACACTATAATCGCAAATAAATATATACATTTTCTTCCAGATCAAATATAACCATATTTTACTGCATACAATGCACCCCTTTTTCCTCCAAAAATCAGCTGGAAATTGGGTTGACCATTATAAGCAAGAAAATAAGGTAAGAAAACTTTCTGCCTCTGCTGGTACAAAAATAAGCTGCAGTGTTATGCTTGAGGCTCCCTAGCTGCTGGCTGTGGATACTTTCTCTTTGCCCCGCTAGCAGAAACACTTCTTACAAAAGCTGCTACTCAATTACTTACTGCTACTTACCAATATTTTCAAGGAAAAATCTTTTCTTCTTCATTCTGCCTTTCAAAAACAAGATGCTTATCTTATTCAAGGTGTTTTGCATGTGAGAAAATAAGGTATACACTTTCCCAAATATATATACGCATGCATTTTTCAACAAATTGACAAATTGATCATTATTAATAGAACATTATAAGCTGCTTATTCAAGCTTAACAGTAACATTTATTAGATGTAGATACCAAAGTCAAGGTGATAAAAAAAAATCTGTGGCTCAGAAATATGGACGTCTGTTGCTGAAAAGTATTTTTATATTTGGTAACTATAATGGGCCAGCCCCAGCCATGGCTACTTTGGACTCCTTGGCAGTACAAAGTAGCTATAGAGTTACCAGGAAGGTGCAGCCAAGGATTCCTATTCAAAGGATGGCATGTCAGGTTATGGAGGGGAAGAGAGAATGTACTATGTCATTGATTCTGGCCTGGTGGAGCAGTCCCTGTGGCACCATTACAACTGGCATAGTTTAAAGCACCCCTAAATTTGCTTTAAATTACGCAGGCAGCAATTCTACCCCTGGCTGGCCAAGGATCAAAGCAGTGGAAAGGTGGCTGACTGCCACAGTTTCCTCCTGCTCTGCTTTCAGCTGCACTGCAGCCAAACTCAGCACAGCTGAGAACCCAGCCCTAAGTGTTTATGTGTATCATGCGAGTTGTGTAGGATTTATGTTGTACTTAACTTTTCATTTCCTTACTTTTAAGAGCTTGGGCTTTCTAAATGGTGCAGTCCGTACATTGTCCCTTAACAAATTTACCTAGAACTTGAAATAGATTGTGTCTGGAACATGCTCCCAAGGGAGGTGGTGCTCTCCCCTACCTTGGGGGTCTTCAAGAAGAGACTGGACAAGCACCTGGCTGGGGTCACATGACCCTAGCACTTTTTCCTGCCATGGACAGGGCATCAGACTCAATGATCCACTGAGGTCCCTTCTGACCCTAGCATCCATGAATCTATGTATTTTGCAATTTTATACAGTATTTGAAGTTTATGAACAGGGTTCTCTCTCTTTTTCTCTCTCCATGTGTATATGTGTACATATACACATACATGGACACATAAGAATACTGGAAAGATAAGGAAGTGAGCATCATATAGTTTCAAATGCTACTCTTAGGGTGAAGTGTAAGTAGATCAGTGAGAAAGACAAAATCCTAAGCAAGCTTTTAAAGACCTTTGCCTTTAAAAATACCTTTAACCAATAAGAATTGACTGACTGCAAGGTCAAGTAATTGAGTTAGGTGCATTCTCCACTTGGTGCCGCACAGAATCATAGCAACAGAATCTGGTACCAGTTGTAGACTGGGAAACAAGCAGAGAGAGCTAATAACAGTTTAAATGAGGTGGAACAAAGGCACAAACAGACTTTTGCATGCACAAGAAGAAAGCTATAGACATGAGGCTGGCAATATTTCTTAGGCAGAAAATAAGCAAATTGTATCACAGCATAAACATAATTCAAATGTTTGATTAGAGTCAGTAGCACTGCTGACTTCAAGACTGCTAGGTGTCACCATTTTTATTTTTCAGTGGAACCCAAGAGAAGGCAGAGATTTCCTAAAGTTACTTTGTCTTTCCTTCCAAATTCACAGATCCACATTTATTTTGGAAAACACAAACATTTAGCTTGAAATTATTTTTCTTGGGAGTACTTAGAACTGATCCTAACCTAACATACTTGCATTCCCACAGAAGTGCAAGGGAACTGTTGCTATTGGTTTCTATGGGATCAATGGCTTTCACTTACTGTGGTCCAATATATTATAGTGTGCAAACTGCATGCCAGGTCACAGAGACCAAAGAGACAAAGAATTCCATGCCTGCATGCAAGGAAGTGTAGAAAATATATTCTCTTCTACATTTTTTTCTGCTTATCCTTGCTGTCTTTAAAAGGTAGGTGACAGCTCTCACAGGAGATTTCTTTTCCTCTCCTCTGTTGTGACTTGATGCAGACCTTCTTTCCAGTGACAGAGAATGCTAGACTGCATAAAGCCCAGAGATCTCTACAGCAGGCAGTCCACTAATGACTCAAAGTTTGTGTAAGATATAGAACGAGACATGCAGAAAGAGACAGAAAGACAGGGGGGGGTCGGGGAATAGAATAGAATTAACAGTCCATTTCATTAGCCCTTTAAACGATGTTTAGGAATCCAAGTGATCAAACTCCTTTTGACAGTTATGGCTAGCATTATTATTTCAGCCAGGATCCAGGCATTTGCCGATTGGTCAGTTTTGATGTGCGTGGCTCCATTCATAAGCCACTACAAACCACCTTTATTCAAAAAGTGTATCATGTGGAAACTGCAAGAATATTTTCAGTGATTTGTTTGAACGGCTATATTTTTTCTGCAAAGTTTTAAAAAAACTTTACTTTTAATAGTGAGTTTCAATTTCTCTCTCTTCCTTTCAATTCCAGTTGCAAAAAATGCCTACTGTCATTGCCTGACTTCCACATCATGACATATTTAATTATTTCCATTATTGTTCCAACAATCTGATCATTTCCATTTTATCTTGTTCACTGCCAAGACATCACTCCAACATCTGTGCTTCTAAATTTTAGTGATGTCCCATTGCTTTCAAATGAACATCATCCTTACCACACATATACTGTAATGCATCTTGCAAAAATGGAAATGTTATTATACTGGGTACATTTTTCTCATTCAGCAGCAGCAAAAGGGTTAATTAGTTACTGTCCTTTATGTAATTCTAGGACATTTATTCCCTCTTGCAGCTAGGTCGTGTAAGAGTCACAACCTGCCTGGCAGCCTCATAACTTTCTTCACAAGTTAACAGAATTCATTATAATTTCCAGCCACAAATAAAAGGCTTAATAAGTTCTGGGAGGTCCCAGTCATGGAAAAACTCATACACACAAGAAGAAAATCAGATATGCCAGAAACATTCAGGCTTGAGAGCAATTTATTACTTATGCAAAATCAGTTCTAGTTCGGGGTCCCATGGCTCTGGCCTTCTTTTTCTTGTGCAGAAAGCTAAGGCATCCTATTAAATATAAGTGGAATACTTAGAGGATCTTAACCCAAGGACTGCAAGTGTGTGTTCTGAGACAACATGGTCCAGTTAGCCGATCACAGAGCTGGCAAACAAGAATACCAGATGTGCAGTTTGTTTTGTCACTGACTCACTGTATCCTTGGACAAGAATTTTTTAAGCTCTGAGCGCCATATCTTCCAGTGCTCAGTAGGACAGACTCCCAAAGAAAATATACGCCTGGTCCACTGGTAAAAAGAGAGAAGTTTATTAGATATTCCTCCTTTGTGAATGAAGGCCTCAACTGCAGGTCATTGGAGCAGATTGTTAGGGCACTTGTCGACAGTGGAAAGAATGGCTGAGCCCAGCAGTGATGAATCAAGTAATTTCACACACACTCTGTAAGAATATTTTGCTCAAAGAATTTGAACTAGCAGGTACCAGTGGCCAGATAGTATTTGTCAGAAGGGAAAAAATGCTTGCTTAAAAACCTGCTTTCAACAGACCTATTTCACAATGCCATCAATAGTCTATGTAGTAATGTGCAAGCCACCATTCCACCATATATGAAAACAGACACTGCCACTTTATTTTTGTTTGACTCTGTTATGCCTAGTATTTCATCTTTTACTCTTTATGCACTGCTCAAAAACCTTGCACTTCCTCTCCCATTCTAGCCTACCACTAGCCAGGAAACCACCCCACCTTCACATTTATCCTCCATCTACATGGCCAAAACTGACAACATGATAAAACTCCCCTTGACACCAGTGGACCTGGGATGTGGGTCACACTCCACACTCACCTTACAAACCTCATGACCCACATGCTACCTTAAGCCACAAAACTCAAGAGTGCAGCAGCTCTGAGAACTGATCAGAAATACCATTACAGCACACTTTCCCAGTATGAGTCTAAAGTACCCTCATCTGCACATAAACATTTTTCCTCTTTTCATTCACTGTACTGCTAGCCACAGACCACTAGAGCACAACTTCAACCTCCATAAAGGATGGACTTCTTCAAATGGCTGCTCCATATAAGGGGACTGAGGAGAACCATTATGAACATGTCACAATTTTGACTATCCCATTCAATTACATTTTTCTGTCTTTGCAAACATATTTTGAAAAGTAGTTATAATGCAGACATAGATTTACAGATTTTAAACACAGAAGGGCCTGTTGCCATCCTCTAGTCTGAGTTTCACATTTATGGGGCATGGTATGCTAGGGCACAGAGGGAGTGGAGTGCAGTTATATTGCTACTAAACCTTAACCCCAAATTTCCTGACTTTCAAACACTTCATATGGTGAAACTGCCATATACACACTAAAGATGATTTTGAGTTTGTCTTTGACTTCAGTTAGCCCATAATCTTTTTTATTACATTACAAATATTTACAACATAAACTCAATCTTCATGAGTTATTATTAGTAATGCTCACACCCGTTCCTAGAAAAAATGATGGGGCACCTCAATTAGACAATACTGACCACTATACAAAGTCATTACAACCCTCTCTCACAATCAAGAGCAGTCAAATTATAGCAGTGCTATTTGTGGTGCTCCCGAAAAGTTATCAGTATTTTGCATAGTTAAATCCCATAGTCTTTTCTGTGAATGAAAATTCATTGGTTGTTCATTCTCAGAACTTTGTTTTGTTTTTTAACATTATTTCATATGAAATTTTTCCAGTTGATGACAACAGATTTGTCTATTTTAAGATGCTTTTTGTGGATTCATGACTCACAAAAAGCATGTGCCCTGTTCACCCTCCTACCCCTGGGGACAGAGCTGACCCTCCCAAAGCAAAGTCCCTGGGGGGAAGGAGCATCATTCCATGCCTCCTCTTCCCATCCCCTCCCCCCACAAATATACTACTGGGCAGGGATAGCACCATACACAGCTGAGCCTGCTTAGCTCCCTATGGCCAGGCTGTTTAGGGTTCTGCGTGCAATAGAAAAAGACTCCTCAGGAGACGGGGTCATACCTGCACCCCCACTATATTGACACCCAAGGTTGGTGCCCCTCTTGCCCTGTCATGTAGCAGTTATGCCACTGCTACTACCCTTCACCACTAAATTAATATCTGTGAAGCACTTAGGTGCTGTACTGATGAGCACCGCAAAGCCCATGAAGACATGAATAATTCTGCCTTCAGGCTAGGGCTTAAACAGTGTCATGTGTGGCCAGGGCCATATAAGAAACAATGAGAAAAAAAAAAACCAAAACAAGTGCTCCCCACTTGAGGTCTTGATCAAAAGAGCACAGGCAAATGTGCCTTGTCCCAGAGAGCATTTTATAACCTGCAATCATGCAAGTCCAAGGGAGTCTAAAGAGCAAGGAGGAGAAGCGAGCTGGAGAGGACACAGGTGACACCATATAAAAAAGAAAAAGGAACACAGGAAAAATGAAATCCTTGCCTACACTTTTATGGAGCTGATTCACTTTTCACATAAAAGGAATTTACTCATGGCAAGTTTAAAACACTCCTTCAAAAATTGCACCTAGTTCTGAAGGGGCTGTTGCTTTTATATCTCTCAAAGGCTGGCTATTTTCAATTTTCCTTCATCTACCTCCATATTTTCATGCTACCTTCTGGGTAGAAACTTGCATGCTGCAGGATTTGTCAGTCCCTACCGCCACTAGATAAGCTATCTTGTCACCTGCAACAGAGAAACCTACATAGGGCTACCAAACTGTAAGTTTTCAGAATGTCTATGAGGGGAGCAAGGCAATGAGAACTACAGCCATGCTGCCATCCACAAAAATATCCTGCATGTCTCACATATCTATATATGTGATGTAGAAGTCCATCTCCAAATGCCTTCATCAAAAAATAACTTCAGAAAGCCATGATGTCACAACTTTTCCCTGTGCTAAAAAATGCACTCAGGAGAAGAAAATGGTTGGAGAAGGATTCTCTTTAAGTTTGAATAAATATGACAGGATGGAGAGTGGCCTTCCTACCCACGTATATGCTGTTCTGAAACATGAGACACTAATCCTGAAAGCTCAGGAAAGATGGGTGTCTTTAGTACCGAAAGAGAAAGGAAATGGTTGCAGAGAACAACTGCCCCTTCCTGAATACTCTCTGCTGCATTTTTTCAGATTTTGTTCCCTGCCATTTGACAGCTGATGGAGGTGAACAATCACAAAAATTTGAAGAAAAGTATCTTTCTTGCAATAAGCCCATCCATGCAAACCCCCAAAAGGGAAAAAGAAAAAAAGAGTTTCAACCTTTTTTCTCGTTTCAAATATTTCACATGCCACAGACTGAAGCGGCTCCCCACTTGGGCTCCCTTTTATTGCTGTTTTCAAAGGTTGACTTCTTCCATCTCCTTATTCTGTCCCTTCCCTCCCCCCTCAACTCAGCCTTCATGTTAACTTTTAACCCTGCAACATTTGTCAAATACTACAGCCAACAACTTGCATTTGGAAAAATATGCCTTTCTGGCATCTGAGTTACACATCTGAAAGAAGAAGAGGAAGATTACAAGATGGCATCATGGAGCAGAAGAAAATAAATTAAATTAAATAAATAACTAATTAAATTATGTTTTCCTAACACTTTTTTAATGCTTTGCCTGTTAATGCTGGGAAATGGTCTTTACCCATTACTTCCATTCCAGCAGCCTTCCTCATGCTCTTAGAGTGAAATATATTCAATATATCAGTACACCATTTCAGCCCTACATACACCCTTAATTGAGGAGAGAAGTAGGATTTCAATAGTAGCAGCACCTTCTGCAGGACCTGAACCAGGATAAATTTCATTCTCAATCTTGATATTTCTTGGAGGCACACTTCACTGGAACAAGATTGTGTATATATGTATTAGATGATTCTATGTAATAGAATCATAGAAAATTAGGACTGAAAGGGACCTCAGGAGGTCATCTAGTCCAACCCCCTACTCAAAGCAGAACCAGCCCCAACTAGATTATTTCAGCCAGGGCTTTGTTGAGCTGGGCCTTAAAAAATCTCCAAGGATGGAGATTCTACCAGCTCTCGAGGAACCCAGTTCCAGTTCTTCACCACCCTCCTGTTGGCTTAGAAATGGTATTTAAAGGTTTGCTTTTCAGGAATTGGCTTATAGGTATATGTATATGCATTAGAATGGTTCAGGATGGGTAGCAGGGGTTAACTGATTTCTAAGAAGCTTTGGTCTCACACACACAGTGTGTGTAAGTTCACAGCCCTGGAAGCAGACAGGCTGTCTAACATAACAAGGTCAATGGATGGAGACACAGTCTGGAAAACAGTCTGGGAACTGGGAGTATGTATTACACTGCCCATAACACAAAATAAGTGGAAGCAACTAACAAGGCCCCAGAGCAGGTGGGGCTGAGTCCCGGTTTTGGGGGAACAGACCAAATTAGGAGAAGGCCCAGAAAGACCAAATTAGTATATGTGCATGTGATGGGCTTGGAATGTGTTGACAATACAGAACGTGAACTATGACAACCACACAGAGGAACCAACCAGAGATAGCCACGGATAAAGAGTCATCAGGAGAGAAGTAGAATACAAAAGCGGAGACTTGAGAGTAACAAAGGGACCCTCCCTTTGTCCCATCCCTCCTCATCGTCCCTCCTTGTCCCTCCTCCTTCTCTCCAAGACGGTCCCAGAGAGGGATCCTCATCCCCACCCCCGGGAGGGGTCCTGGAGGTCACCATGGACAGAGGGCATACCACCAACCCATCTCATAGACCCCACTGAAGTGGGGGTGTAAGCCTTGGCATCCCTTCTCCAGACTGCTGACATGTGACATCTGACACCTAAGAGACAACCTCAAAGTGGAGCCTGCATCCTCGCCTGATGTACTTTGACTCTGATGGCAGCCCTAGGATTTGGTAGATATATAGAATTGTATGACTGTTTGTATTACTTCTTTTCTGTTATAAGTTTCCTTATCGAATGGAGGGGTTGTGGCTAGTCTAAGTGTGGGTCCCTTCCCTCCTCCCCATCCCCGGAACAAGGTTTCTGGTTCCTAAATCCAGAGCCAACACCTCCTAGTGAGAATTTTCTTCCTAATATCCAACCTAACTTCCCTTGCTGCAGCTTGAGACCATTGCTCCTTGTACTGTCATCTACCACCACTGAGAACAGTCTAGCTCCATCCTCATTGGAACTGCCCTTCAGGCAGTTGAAGGTTCCTATCAAATCCCCCCTCAGTCTTCTCTTCTGCAGACTAAATAAGCCCAGTTCCCTCAGCCTCTCCTCAGAAGTCATGTGCCCCAGCCCTCTAGTCATTGTTGTTCCCCTCCGTTGGACTCTCTCCAATTTGTCCACATCCTTTCTGTAGTGGGGTCCCCAAAACTGAACACAGTACTTCAGATCTGGCCTCACCAGTGCAGAATAGAGGGGAATAATTACTTTGCTTGATCTGCCCGCATTGCTCCTACTAATGCAGTCTAGTATGCTATTAGCCGTCTTGGCAACAAGGGCACACCGTTCACTTACATTCAGCTTGCTGGCTACTGTAACCCCTAGGTCCTTTTCTACAGAGCTGTTGCTTAGCATGTTAGTCCCCCGGCTGTAGTGGTACATGGGATTCTTCTGTCCTAAATGCAGGACTTTGCACATATCCTTATTGAACCTCCTAAGATTTCTTTTGGGCAAACCCTCCATTTTGTCCAGGTCTCTCTGAATTCTAGCCCTACTCTCCAGTATTTCTACTACACCCCACAGCTTGGTGTCATTTACAAACTTGCTAAGGGTGCAATCTATCCCATCTTCCAGATTGTTAATGAAGATATTGAATAAAATTGGCCCTGGCACCAACTCCTGAGGCACTGCACTTGCTATCAGCTGCCAACTAGACCTCGAGCCATTGATCACTACCCATTGAGCCTGATGATCCAGCCAGCTTTCTATCCACCTTACAGTCCATTCATCCAATCCTTTCCTTCTCAGCTTGCTTGCAAAAATGCTGTGGGAGACCATATCAAAAGCCTTGTTAAAGCAAGTTATATCACACCCTGTGCTTTCCCCACATCCACAGAGCCAGTTATCTCAACATAGAAGCCAGTCAGGTTTGTCAGGCATAACTTGCCCTTGGTGAATCCAAGTTGACTGTTCCTGATCACTTTCTTCTCCTCCAAGGGCTTAGCAATGGATTCTCTGAGGACCTTCTCCAGGAACTGAGTTAAGACTGACTGGTCTGTAGTTCCCTAGATCCTCCTTCTTCCCTTTCTTAAAGATGGGCACTATATTTGCTTTATCTAATTGTCTGGGACCTCCCCCATTGCCATGAGTTTTCAAAGATAGTAGCCAGCAGCCCTGCAATCACATCAGCCAACTCCCTCAGCACCCTGGGATGTATTGCATCTACCCCATGGACTTGTACATGTCCAGCTTTTCTAAATAGTCTCTAACCCTTTTATTTAATTTAATTTTATATTATATTTTAAGCACTGAGGGCTGCTCATCTTCTCCTAAAACTCTGCTGCCCAGTAGAGTAGTCTGGAGGCTGACCTGATACATATACACACACCACGATATATAATGATGCATAAACATAATATAAAGTTTACATTTAACAAGGACACGAATAGGTATATATACAATATTATCTTTACAAACATACAAATGTACTTTGTGAAGTAATCTTTGGATTTCTTTGCCTCTTGATATTTCCTAATTTGGGAGAACCAACTTTAGTGTACAATTCTGCATTTATATTTGTCCCCTTGTATTTAATTTTCCTTTGAGCTTAGTGGGAAAATGCTGATTCCTTTTAAAATACAGATGAAGGAAAGTAAAAAACCCAACAAAAAAAAACCCAACAAAAAACCAATTCCCACCAGTTCAAGAACAAGCATGGAAACTTTCCATTTGGTAAGATGGTGAGAAAGAAAGTGAAAGGCAGCAGTTAGGATGAAAGCTAGCCCTCCCTGGGGAGTTGGGAAAAGACTCTGAGCTGACAGAATGGGCTGGCAAGCACACAGAGGCAGAGTTCTGCATGGATCTAAGAAGCTGCAAAGTCCTGTCACAGCCTAATCGTGAACTTGAGAGCAGTCCTCCTACAACACCTTGGATAAAGGCAGTTAGTAAATACTACACCGATTAACACAGTAAAGGATCCATTTTATATTAGATACACTACCTGGTGTAATCTAGCTAGATTCCATTAGAAATAGAGGTGAACTGGGTTTTATAATCTCTCTGAGAATGTAAATCAGTTTCTGTCTTGCTTTTCCGTTTCAAGCCTGAAATGATGTTTGAAATTACAGATGGGTCTTAATGAAAACAATATCTTCTACCACTATGCATCTAGGCAAATGCCTGCCTTTCAAGCTGAATTTTCCAGAAAATAGATAACTAAATTACCTGAGTGCCGATCCACTTCAAAGGGTCTCTTTACAGAAGACATAATCAGATTCTGATGTTTTGATCAAGGGAATCTACCAACTGCTTTTATTCAATCACAAACTCCGCTATTTATCCATGAAAAAGACACCTAATCAATTACAGAACAGACATCTGCTCTGAATAATGTTATTGATGACTTGATAGAAAGAATGTATACTACAAAGAGTAAATCCATAAGGAAATCTGGCAGGTGGCTTGGGGCACGAGAATTCAAGAGGGACAGAGGGTGGCTGACCAAGAAACAAGTAGCAAATGATTAGATCAGAGCATCTGCTGTGTATTCAGGCAGAACAGTTTTGAAGTAGCCATTCAAAAAACGGCTCTAGTTTTCAAATTCTGTCAGTGAGATTCCTAAATGGGCACCCATGTAATCATTCTTGAGCCTGCTTCCCAAATCCTGCCAGCCTTTCTCATTTTCCATGCAGGCCTATAGATTTCAACAGCAGAACCAGAGTAATTTCCTGAGTGGGGACAGGTCCTGGGCAACAAAGAGTTGCTAAGACAGTCTTCACTTCCTATATGCCAGGCACGCAACTGTGCTTTCTCTATGGGTTCAAAAACCTGCTAAGAGGTTGGTTTTGGATCTGAATTAAAGTTGCCAGCATTTCTTCCAAAAGAGTGCTGAGTCAAAATAGGACTCCACTGTTCATAAGCCTTTTGCAATACACAAGTTTTATTGTTTTTACAAACCCCAGGAACTATACTGCATATTCTTAAGACATTCCTGTAATACACACCAGAAACAGCTAGCATCTTTAAAGGAAGGAGTTCTGGAAACCTGGCATGGCTTCCTCTTCTTCCCTCTCAGGGACATATTTCTATTGCAGAACTAGCTACATCACCTAAAATATGGCCAAAGACATACAAGTGGTCTGTTTTACAGAGGAGATGAACTGAAGGAGACATGATAATGATAAAAAAATTAGTGCATGGTAATCAAAAAGTATATTGGGTATTCTAGTTTTCCAGATCAAGGAAGAAAGGGAATTAAAAATGAATGGCAGTACATTTAAGGAAATTTAAATTTAAATTAAAGAATATATTTTATCATGATACATAAAATATATTTTATCATGATACATAACAAGCTTGTCTTGGGGGTGTTGGTTGTAGCCATGTTGGTCTAAAGATGTAGACAGACAAGGTTCTTTGGGTAAATGTGATATCTTTTCTTAGACCAACTAAATAGTTGGAAAAATTGTTCTTTGCAAGCCTTCAGGCACAAACACCCTTACTAAACACCTTTCATAGATGAGCCTATGAACTCCACTTCATATATCTGCTGGACACAAATAATTGTGGACTAAATATATATTAAATATAGACATTGGATGCATGGCACATTATAACCTGCCTGCCTTTTAATAACTGCAGGTAAATGCTCTACATTTTGCCAGCTACATTCTATCACCAGGTCAATATTCCTCCTTTTCCCCTCCCCACCTACCTGTCTCACACCTATTGTCTCCCATGGCCCCTTATCCTCACTGCTGTACATTTGCATTTTCACAAACCTGCATTTTGCATATTGGCTTCTATTCTACCATGGAGAACGCAAAATACCAGTAGACTCTCCCTGTGCCTGAAGAAGGTGTTTGTGCCTGAAAGCTTGCAAAGAACAATGTTTCCAACTATTTAATTGCTATAATAAAAGGTATCACATCTACCCAAAAGACCTTGTCTGACAATAGGCCTTCAAAATTCCTCTGCAAGAAGATACTGAACCCAGGAGCATAGCAAGATTCAGAAAGGGACTAATCATTTACATAAATAATAAGAATATCCATGGTTGCAGTAACTGGAATTAAAACATTTTTGAAGGGATACAACTCCTCATGCCTCAGATCATAAGCCATTCTATACCTAACAGGAGTCAGAAAGAAATTTTTACTATGAGCAAGTTACTCTTAAGGACTTGATCCTAATATATTAACATTAATGGGAATTTTTCCAAAGAGTTAAAAAAAGAAATTAGAATCTGGCCCAAATTACGAATGACAGAGCTTCTTACTCATTCCTCTGAAGTCTCTGACAAATGCTATTGGATACTGGATTTGAGAGACCATGTTTCTCATTTTGTATCACCATTTTTATTCTGTATGGTCATACAGACAAGGATGCTGTGGAGAACACAGTTTCCATAACTGCAACACCAGCTACACGGGATGCTTGAATAACAGGTGCCTTTCAACAAATTACATCAATTGAAAGGTTTCACAGATACTTTTACAAATGATTTTAATCCCTTTAAAAAACTATGCAATATGTTAAATTAGGGATTTTGTGCTGGAAATAACTTGTTTCAGCTGATATATTAAAAGTTGATCCTGAAAACTTAAAATTTCAGTGAAACAGTATAGAAATTACATTGGGTGTTTTTTTATCTATCTTAAGGTCCTTACATGGCTACCACTGCTCTAGCTGCTAAGCACATCATAATATTTTAAAATAGTCACTTTCACCACAATCCTATCACCTTGCTTACAGCCACAAAGGGAGTCTACGGCAGTGCTGGGAAATTTACAGTCAATTCCTAAATCCCAGATTAATGCCCTAACCACTGTGATCCATACTTACTCATACTATATGATTTTAACTAAACATAAGAAACGTAAATCTCCCTGCTGTTTCAGTGGAGACATATTTCTTTCGTTACTTTTTTATTTCTTGCCTTCTTCTGTTTAGTAGCACTGACATTAGTTGTTATCTGCCATGCTCAGTCTCACAGATGTCAGCATTTTACAAGCAAGTAAATTGATTCATATATGAAGATGCACATTTTAATAATAAAAAAACACAAAAGGTTATTCTACAATACTTAAATATATATATATTACTCCTACCTTGAGACCAACAATGATGGGAAAAAGTTCAAAGGAAGAGATGTTTTGGAGGCCCCTACTAGTGAAAAGAAAGGCCCATAATGAAAGTCATCTTGCAATCTTATCTACCAGCTTATTCATTCAGTGCTGGTAGATAGGCTGACTATACCAGTATAATCATAACAACCAACTGTTATTATTCATAAATCAGTTTGCAAAATGCTTTAGATTTTTCTGCTTGGAAGACTCTATATACATTTATACCCATGATTAAAACTTGTCCTCCAAAATGTTTTCAAGATAAATGATCAGAATGCCTACGAAACTTCTTCACAGGTTGACATCTGTAACCTAGGCCAAATGATTTACCAATATGTGACCATGAATTAATATCACTGCTTCCCCAACCCATTGTGGTGTTGTGCAACCTCAATTCCCAGTCAGATCAATGGGAGTTGAGAGTACTCAAGAACTTCACAGGGCCATGCCCTATATTTTTCTGCACTGCAATTCCTATCTGCAAGAACTGTAGAGAATTCAGATGAATTTGAATAATCTGAGTTTTCCAGTTTTGCTGTATTAATCTAGTCATATCTTCTGTATTATCCTATGCCAATTTAAATCAAAGGGAGTATTTCCACTCAACTCAGTAGAATTAGGTCGAGCTTTAACTCTCCTTTGATTTGGATTACTTTGTATTTTTAATGCTTCAATGATCAGTCGTGGGCCAGGCTTATGCCTTCTCAATCAGAGCAAGAGCTGACTGGACAGAGATGAAGATATCCTTTAGAATGAAATCTCCACCCTCTTTGGCCATGAGTCACAAGCTTTCACAGAACACAGAAAAATAAAGCTTTTGAGTACCAGCCAAAATTTTGCTGAATCACTCAGATAGGTACAGCAGCCAAATCTGAGAACCCCCTACTGTGAAAACCCGCAAATCTTTTGTGGAGAATAGGTCTCACAAAGCTTAGCTACAAAAGCTGAAGTTCAATGGCAGTAATAATTGCCTGATGGTTTTTCCAAAGCCGGAGGTCTAAACAATCCAGCAATGCATGTGCATCTCTTCTCCCTTCTCAGTTTTTGTGTCTTCCTGTAGCTGTTTATTTTATTTTACTTTGAAAATAGGCTACATTCATCACTAGGATTAATAATAATAAAGGAAAAGGTGTAAGTCATTTGAATTCAGTTCTTATGTGGCACCAAAATAGGCTAAAGTTAAAAGTGATAGTCGTGCACTGAATGAATTGTAAGATTTGTTTTTATCTTTTCTTATTGAACAGATTCCTGCAGTTTACTTTTTTGAGCATCTTATGGCATCTTTGGATCAGCCAACAAAGAAATTCCTTTTGGACACAGCATGTGGTCAAATGAAGATCCTGTTCAAAGTGACATGAAATCAGAAATATTGGCTATATAACAGGTATTGTCTTTTTCTATACCTCTGTTCTTCATTGTCAGTAGTAGCCATAACTGGAGAGAGAGACTCACAAAGAAGTAAGAAATGTTCAAAGTGGGCAACAGATGCTTTATTAGAAGGCAAACCTTTCTCTTTTCTCTATTCATTTTATCCTAACACCAGCAGGTTTCCAACGGGGAAAAAAGTGACTTTGAAGATTTTTTTTTTTTAAACTGATGTATTTTTTTTAAACAGGTCCTAATTTCAAATGCTTTAGTGAAGTTTGGCTTGATGTTACAAAATATTTAATGCTTCAGTAACAGGTTTCATAACAGCCACCCTTTTATAGTTACTTAGCATTTTTAATTGATAAACAGGGACAGTCTTAACCAGCTGTTATTGTAGAATGATCTTCCTCTAGGACCTAAGTTATACTCATGTTGGGAGGTATATAACTATAGTGGACCTTTGACCTGAGTAGCCAGGCAACAGTTGAGCAGTTTGTTCCAATGTTAATAAAACATACTTTTTTAACCCTCACGTTTTGTGAAACTTTTGAACACCTTAAAGAGCCCTATTACAGAAGTCGATACTTAGGCCAAACTCTTATTGAAGTCTGTTGGAGTTTTTCTTGAGTAACAAGTGCTAAGGGGGCCCCAAGAGAATAACAGCCAGCCAGTCAGCTAGTGCAAAATCACTTCATTCCTTGGAAACTGGTCCTTATCCCCCGCTCAGTGTTCTGCGTCCATATATCATACATTCATCATAAGTAACAGGAACCCTTGGCCCCATTTCAGCTAGGGCCGTATTATAATTTGATGAAAGGTTATAGACTTCACTTCAGTAATTCCTGAATTACACAGGTATGAGAAAGAAAAGAATCAGGTTCAAGATGTTCGTTCTGCTCCAGCGAACAAAGCTCCATAGATCCAGCTTGGCCTTTAAATATGAAACTGTGTAAGATTCATAGATATTACACACATACCTGCACTGCATATCTCAAATGTATATATTTCTCCCTTGTTAAAACACGTAGCTTGCAATTTAAAATTAAGGTTGGGTGAGGGTGAGGAAAGGAGCTATGGAACTGGAAAGATCACATAGTAATAAAGATTGCAATCAGCAAGGAAAAGGTTGATAGTATCACTTCATGTAACAGGTCCATATACCACATCACTTAAATGCTGCTCTGGAAATCAATATGTCATAAAAATATTTATGTAGCACTTGGTCAAACGAAATGTTCTGTTCCATTCAGCACAGACAACTTAGGCGTCTCCAGACGAACATGCATGTGTGGTATGCGGCGCTGCAGACTCAACTGCAGTGCCCCAAACTATACATGCTGCACATGAAGGCATTTGCTGTGCTACTAATTTGCGCAGCAGGTTTTTCTGACATTGGGAGATCCCAGTGTAAAAAGAAAACGTGTCTGAAAAATGGGGGGTTGGGGTGGTGCACATGGCAGCAGCATGTGGCACCCAAAACAAAAGCCTAGCCGGCCAGAGGCATACTCTGGCTGACGGCCAGGCTTTGTGCACCAGATAGACTCTGCTGAAGACCTGGGAAGCCCCCAGGACATCAGGTAAGGCTGCTGGGGCCAGCCTCTGGGCTGGCCCCAGCCTCCCCTACTCCACCCAGGGTAGCTTGCTGCATGCCAGAACGCACATGCACAAGCGTTCCCCCAGGACAACTAGTAGCAGCACAACTACATGCTGCTGTTATTTGTCCCTGGGGAAACACGTATGTGCACTCATCTGAACATGCCACTCATGTGCAGAAAAATGCTCTCTACCAACACAGATTAGGGAAACACAGGAAGATGGAAATATATACTCCTTCCCCCTCTTTAAGAATCTACAAGAGTCCTTTTTTCTTCCTACTTAATTAGAAAGGGCTCTAGGAACCAAAATGAAGTACTGACCAGGAGACCTCATAACCCAGCATTAATGCTCTCTTAAGTCTCTCTCTCTTTCCTCCCCTAAAAGATTGAAATTACTGTGCAGTCAGAGCAGAGCCGGCCATGACAACCTTGTTCTTAAGGTGCCATGCTAACAGGTCAGAGCAGAACTTTAGATGGTACCAGTGAAATACACTTGAGGGGCTTCTTTTTCTGTATCCTGTGCCTCCTGTCTGCTCCACACACTCCTAAACAGTCCTTCCCAAGGAAACATTCATCAAAAAAATGATGTGAGCACATCCCAGTTTCCTTCTTCTTCAATGGCTCTTATGATCTTCTCAAGCATCACAATGAAAAGGATTGCTGACAGCGTGTCCCCTTGTTTGAGCCTGTTATTGATTTCCATTGGGTCTGATAACATTTCCTCAGTTCTCACATAACTTCTTGATCCTTCAAGGAAAGAAGGAAAAAAAGGAAAAAGGTCTGCAGCAGAATGGACTGTACCAGTTATTTGTGTATACAGACAATATCTGCCTAGTAGGAGAGGAAATGGAAACAGTGTATGTGTATGTGTATGTGTGTGTGCGTGTATTGGCTATCCCTTGATACGAGGATCGGTTTGCTAGGTGGAGGGATTACTGGTGAGTTTTAAGGTGGCTGAGGATTCGAATCCGTGCTGTGCAAGTTTTTCTACAGATATGACAAGTGGTGCCTGAGGGGTGGGGCACAACTGTTGGCCAGGATGTTGTATACTTTCCTTCCTCCTCTGCCTTTTCTCTGCTCCCTGAGCAAGACAGTTCTCTTCGAAGTGGGCTGTAACTTGATGTATGGTGCAGCGCAACTGAGACCTGTTACCAGCCAGCAAATCCCAATTTGTAGGATTAATGCCACCCTTCTTAAGGTATGCTTCCAGGGTGTCCTTGTAGTACTTACTCTGTCCTCCTCTTACCATGACCAAGTTAAGAAAAGAGGACTTGCTTTGGGAAATGAGTGTGGCAGAATGCCACCTCTGTCTCTCCCCAAAAACTCCGCTATGTGACAATTTGGTTAACATGGTCACTGCAAAGGGCAGACTCCTCTGCCCCTCTCTCAGGTGACCCTGAGCTGTACCTGAGCTGGATACATTTCTGAAGGAGGGGGGAAACCTGCGCCCTCTGCCTACATGACTGGCATCACATACCTGGGTGAGGGGCTTACGCTCCCTATTGTTCTAAGCAATGCCAACCTGACTGGGAGGGGGCTAGAGACCCTGCCAGTCTTCCCAGCAACTAGTGATGCATTTCAAATTGGTTGACTGGCAGCCAAGAGGTGCTGGACCCCATTGGACCAGGTAAATGAGGTCATAAGGTCTATACAAGTTAAGGACTGCTCAGGAGGAGGGGCAGTAGCCATGATGAAAAAACTCAGAAAGAGAAGCTGGACCATCTGAAACTTGCTCTCTCTCTTGAAACTCATGATCAATGAACTGCCTGCTTCCAGAGGGACTTTCCACCTGCCTCTGGATGATACTCGTAAATAAGCTACCCGAGATCTAACTAGATATATAGCTTGCAGTAATTCAGATGTGTGATCAAAGGCTACCCAGCCACCCTGTTTTCTTTATGGGATTTCTCTGATATGCTCTACCCTATACCCTATTCCAACCCTACTCCTTGTAGCCAATTAAGTTCTCCTTTGTAACTAGCGTCGGAGACTTATAGGGAGTGGGTCTAGATTATGCCTTGGGGTCCCCTTGGTTCAGCCAACTAAGGGAGACCACTATTTGTGCTTCAGACTGAGGGAAGCACCCCAAGTTCTTGGGCTGAGTACACACAAGGGCTACTAGGCCTGTGTTTCCCAGGGGGCACAGAGCCAGGATCACTCCAGACCCTGGGTAGTGGCGGCGTTACCCCCAGGCTAGCAGGTGTGCTCCAGGAAGGGGGTCAGCCAGACATGAGGCACCCCCAGGGAGGCATTCAGAGCCTGGAAGGTGGTTGGGTACAGTGAGGTGGGTGGCTCAGTGCAGGAGCACCCTGTACTGGCCCACCACAGATGCAAATTGGTGCAGTGGCCTTCCCATCTAATGCAAAGGATCTTCCTGAGGCAGCACTGATGAAACCATTTCCAGACACTTAAAATGACTTTGATATATCACCCACATCTCACACCCATAGAAGAGTGTGGAAATAACCACTACATTTAGACCAGGATCTTAGTTTCCAACTGCAGATCTCGGTCAGCAAAGACACAGCAAAGCAGCTTTCCAAAGATATGTTAGCACAGCAAATCCTATGTTTGATTTCTACATCAAGACTGACTAACTGGGAGAGGTTGAGGTGTGGGAGATGCTTGATTTTTTCCAGGGGCTCTCCACCAATGATAATTTGTTGAGGGGGGAGGGGAGCTTGTGCTGGGGCAGGCTGATGGATCACCTTGGTCTTCCCAATGTTAAGGGAGAGTCCCAGGCTGCAATAGGCACCTGAGAAAAGGTCAATAGTGAACTACAGATCAGTCTTATTGTGCATGAGGCTAACAGAGTCGTCAACATACTGAAGGTTGGTGATGCCAGTCTTAGTAACTTTTGTCTTGCTATGAAGGCACCACAGGTTGAAAAGCTGATCATCCATTCAATACTCAACCCCAATTCCAGGAGGAAGGAGGTCACAGATGAGAATCAAAATCACAGCAAGGTAGATGGAAAAAAGGGTTTGGGTGATGATACAGGCCTGCCTGACAACAGTACAGATTGTAATTGGGCCTGTCTCTGATCCATTGCAAAGGACTGTGGTGGTCATCCCATCACAGAGTAGCGTGAGGACACTGATGAAATTCAGTGAACAACCAAACCTCGCCAGCATCTTCCATAAGACTTCATGACTGATGGAGTCGAAGGCCTTGGTTAGGTCAATGAATGCCCTAAACAGCTCCTGGTGTTGCTCTCTACACTTCTCCTGAATCTGTCATGCAACCATAATAATGCCGGTAGTACTCCAAGATGGTCTAAAGCCACTCTGGGATTCTGGAAGGACATCTCTGGCAAGGGGGAGGAGGTGATTCAGAAGGATTCAAGTAAGAATCTTCCTGGCAATGGAGAGGAGGGCAATGTCTTGGTAGTTCCCACATACTGACTGGTCCCCTTTCTTGAAGATAATCACAATGTTGGCATTTTTAAGTCAGATGGAACTTCCTCATTAACCCATATTTTGATGAGAAGTTGGTGAATTTTTTGCGCTAGTGCTGTTTCACTAGCTTTGAAGACCTCTGAGGGGATGCCATCTGGGCCTGGCACCTTATTGTTCTTGGTCTGAGTGATAGCACAGCAGACTTCCTTGAAGAATGGGGAATCAGCAAGTGGTTTTATTACTGGGTGTCGAGGGATGGACTTGATGGTGGCAGCTGAGACCTCAGATTCACGGTTGAATAGAGTCTTGAAATGCTCCTTCAAGGTTGCTCAGTGGATACATTGTCCGTTAGAAGAGTGGAGCTGTCCTGGGATCAAAAGGGGGCTGGACCACTGGAATGTGGCCTGTGGATGGTTATTATGGCTTAAAAGAAGCTTCTCATGTCATGTTGGTCAGCAAAACTCTGGATCTCCATGGCCTTTGCTTTGCACCACTGGTTCTTGATGTCCCATAGCTGCCTCTGAACTACAGCTTTGAGACACTGGTAAGCCTCTTGTTTTTGCTGATTGGAGGATTCATTTTGTCAACTGCAGAACGTGGCTCTCTTCTGATGGATAAGAGCTAGGATTTCCTCATTGTTCTTGTCAAACCAATCCTGATGATGGTAATCCTATTGATTTACCCCATACCTTGTGAATAACATTCTTAAGCTCGTCCCAGTGTGCCTGGAGGTCCTTGATGTCACCAGGTAGGTCAGAAAGCCTTTCAGAAAGACATTGCTGAAGAGCCTCATGTCTAGCCTGGTCTTGGAGTGCCTTGATGTTAAAATTCTTCTGCATTCCTTTCAGTTGCGTATGGTGTTATGGTGCAAGCTGCATGTCTATGATTGATGTGACTAAATGGTGGTTCATCCAGCAGTACATCTGTACATCTCAGGACTTGGGTGATATGGATATCAGTAAAATAATGGGCTCTGACAATAATATAGTCAACAAGGTGTCAGTGATTGGAGTGTGGATGTTTCTAAGTGGTCTTATATTTGTCACTTTGTTTGAAGACGGTATTTGTGATGAGCAGGTCATGCTTGGCACATTTGCTGAGAAGGAGGATACCATTGGTACAGTACAAAAGTAGAGAGATCAGAGTCAAAAGCCAAAGAAGTTGGGCATGCTATCAATGTTAACAAAACTAAATACATGATCATATCCAGAAATAAATCACAAGATCACAGGAATATAAAGCTAGGGAATGGCAATGAGGGTAAAGTAGAGAAATTTAAATATTTAGGAACAATAATCACTGAGGACAAATCAAATAACTGAAGAACTCAAGGCAAGATTTTACAGTGTTAATATATGCCTGCTGAGCCTGAATAAAATAATGGCATTAAGGAAACCTCAAGAAAACTTCAAAACCCAGCTTTATAGTACAACTGTTCAACCTGTTGTTTTATTAGGATGTACATCCTGGATACACACAAACCAAATGGAAAAAACCTGCAAGTTCTTGAAAACAAAATGCTAAGAAAAATATTTAGTTCAGTACAAGATAATGGTGTATGAAAGAGAAGACATTATCAAGAGCTTGTGGACCTTTACAAAAAACCTGATGTCTCAAGCAAGATAAGAGTGCAGAGAATGAAATGGGCAGAGCATATCATGAGAATGATGACAGAAAGCATGTGAGGCAAATTTTGGAAGCAGAGATGGAGGCTTTCAGATCTCGAGTTAGACCAAGGTAACAATTGGAAGATGACATAAAAACTGATCTGGATGGGCTAGGTAAAGATGTGAGAAGGAGGAAGGAGATTATGAAAGATGGCAGGAGATGGAAAGTTGTTGTTAATGCAGTTATAGGTTCCTGAGTAAGCTTTAGATAAAAGTGCCAAAAGATACTGAATCAGCTTTAGATAAAAGTGCTAAAAAGCCTTGCTTTCGGGGGAGTCTGTTCCAGGCCTTGGGGGTTCAGACAGTAAAGAAGTTTTTCCTTATGTCCAATGTAAAATGGTATCCCAGGAGTTTGTAACCACTGGACCTTGTCATACCTTGGGGTGCTCTGGTGAACAGTCATTCCCCCAGATCCTGATGCACACCCCTTATGGTACTTATAGGCTACCACCAAGTCACCCCTGAGCCTGCACTTTTCCAGGCTGAGGAGTCCCATAGCTTGCAGCCTCTCTTCATAAGGCCTGTTCTCTTGCCCTCTGATCATGTGTGTGGCTCTCCACTGGACTCTTCCAAGCTTCTCCATGTCCTTCCTGAATTGTGGAGCCCAGACTTGGATGCCATACTCCAGTTGTGGCCTCACCAAGGCCAAGTACAGTGGGAGGATGACATCCTGGGTCTTGCTCGAGATGCATTGGTAGATGCAAGGCAGAGATTTGTTCGCCTTGCCAGCTGAGGTATTGCATTGGTGGCTCATGTTCATCTTGTAGTCAGTCATGACCCCCAAGTCTCTTTCAATCATGGTGCTAGTGAGTGTAGCATTGCCGGGCCTATAAGTGTGATGCAGGGCTTTTTTCCCCAAAGTGGAGCACCTTGCATTTCTCTGTATTGAATGCCATCAGGTTTTCATCTGCCCACCTTGCAAGACTATCGAGAATGATCTGGATCACCAGCCTATCCTCAAGTATGGATACTCTTCCCCAAAGTTTGTTTTCATCAGCGAACTTAGCCAGTCCACTTCTGACACCAGATCATTTATAAAGACATTAAAGAGTACCTGCACATTAAAGAGTACAGTTCCAAGAATGGAGCCTTGGGGGACACCACTAGTCACTGCATTCCATGATGATTCAGTTCTGTCAACTACCACTCTCTGGGTCTGACCTCAGAGCCAGTTCCCCAGCCATCGGACTGTGGAGTAGTCGAGGCCGTAGTTGTCCAATTTTTCTATGAGGACATTATGGGACACCAGGTCAAAAGCTTTTTTAAAGTCCAAATATATAATATCAACCCCTTCCCTTTTGTCCAAGTGATACGTCACCAATGAGATTGGTCAGCCAAGACCTACCCACAACAAACCCATGCTGGCTATCCCTCAGAATGTTGCCTTCTGTTAGGCTGTCAAGAATGGTTTCTTTGACAATTTTTTCCACAATCTTTCCAAGGACTGAGGTCAAACTGATTGGCCGTTAGTTTTCTGGATCTTCTTTCCTCCCTTTCTTGCAAATAGGCACCACATTGGCCCTCTTCCAATTTTCACATACTTTGCCCGAATGCCACAAGTTCTTGAATATCCTTGCCAGTGACTATGCTATGACGTCTGCCAGTTCCTTCAGCACTCTTGGGTGCAATCAATCCAGACTAACTGATTTTTGGGGGTCCAGCCTCTCTAAATGCTCCCTCACAAGATCTACTCCAATGGTGGGCATTATCTTCATCCTCCCCCTGGTCATCCCACATCTTGTTAAGCAAGGTGGTCCCTTTGGGCTGATGAAAAACTGATGCAAAGTAATCATTAAGCAGATTGGCTTTTTCCTGGGTGTTGGTAGTCAGCTGCCCCAACTGGTTTAGCAGGGGTCCAATGTTGCCCTTGTTTTTCTTTCAACTCCCCACATATCTGAGGAAGGACTTTTTATTGTCCTTGATTCATGTAGCCAGCTGGAGTTCAATTGCAGCCTTAGCTTTCCTAGTTCACTCCCTGCAGGTGAGGACCAGTACAAAATACTCCTCCTTAGTGGTGTTTCCTGTCTTCCATCCTTTATAAGCCTCTCTTTTTAGAAGCAGGAGGTCCATGACTTCCCTGTCGAGGAGATTGTTGAGCCCTTTTGCTACCTTTTCTACGGGTTGGGATGGACTCCACTTGTGCTTCTAGGATTGTTTCCTTAAGGAGCAACCACTCATCATGAACTCCCCTGCCTATGGAATCACAGCCTCTCAGGGCCTCAAGAACAAGCCTCCTGAGCTTATGAAAGTCAGCTTTCCTAAAGTTGAGGACTACTGCATTGCTGTTTGACTTGCTAGCTTTACAATGGATGACTTAACATCATCTTCCCTTCCAAAAGCACAGGTGTGTAGTGAAATATCAAACAGTGGTGACTTAGTAATATGTAATGCTGAAGTTGAGTCAATCTGTGTTTCATTATAAAATAAACACCTGACAGTGCCACGTGCTACTGAACAATCAGAAAGTTATTACTTATTGGAGCAACTGCGTGCCAATTCTAGTTGCACACAAAACTGTCTAATGATTAGAAACTTGAATGTGTTTACAGCAAGAAAAGTTAGTGTAAAGTAGAATTTTTAAAAGACCATTAGCATATAAGGTACAGAGTTAATGCTTTTATAACCTGATGATTGTTGTTATTTGCAAAGATATTATATTCAGAATATTAAAGTATCAGCTTCAGATTGATGGAACATTTGTTTCTTTATAGGGACAACGGCAATGTCTATTCTTATCACTCTTGTGTTCATAAGCAAGGAATTAAAGTGTCAGTATTTATTGTTATTTCTTCATATTTTATGTATAAAGCCTTGTGTAAATGTATTGGAAGCAATACTACAAATAAAAGGGCATCACTGAGTGGCATGAAGAAAGTAAATTATTTATAGAATGAGACCATGAATTTCATTACTGAAAACACAAAGGTATTGAAGGGTACCTTTGTAAAATAAGCGAACAAGCTTTATAGCATAAAAGGAACCCTATAAAACTAAGCCAGAAAACCAGTGGGATGCCACCAAGAAAAAACAGACAGCTCTAAAAGATCAAGAGAATTAATTTTCAAGGTATATAGTGGGTAGAACTGAAAAGATTTACCCAATCTTGCCTGGGTTCACTTAAAATGGAAAAAACAGCAAGCGAGTAATGCTTAATGCCTAGAAGTGAGCAGAATCTCACCCCAAAATACAGTACCAGTACTTCTAACAAAGCGATTCACATACTGGGGAAATGCACAATCCTAAAGCACTGGGAAGAGACTTCTTAAGTTAGTAAGTACAGTACTCTGCTATCACAAGCAACCACTTCATAAATGCTGATCTCTTCTTAGTACTTCTCAAAGTACCGTACAACTTCCTATAGGCATGATGCAAAGGGTATAGTCCCAAGAAAACATAAGAAAAGTTGAAGTATAGCATTAAATTTGATACACTAAAACTTCTAGGGAAAG
>NW_005843245.1:140830-142678 GCF_000455745.1 Alligator sinensis | reverse complement strand
AAGAACATGTCAAAGAGGACAGAATGTGTAATATTTGCTATCTACCACCGAGAGCAAGCTTTTAGCTAAGTTGCAAGGTCTAAGACCCTTGGAAAGAGAAGCTTTTGCACTTACATGTACATCACCCTTATCAAACAATTCAAACAGAAAAGAACAACTCTCATGTAAATCTGTTCAGAAAATGAATGGGAATACCAGAAAAGGTTAAAGGCTAGAGCTTTTATACCTACTATGAAAAAAAAGGTACTGTTCAAAAGTTTTATTCTTAGGCCATCTTCAACAATTCCCTTTTCAAAATCCTCTTTTATCAGCAGACTCCTACTTTATTCAAAAGTTCACAAATAAAAGATTTTTTTTTGTGAGTAAAAATCTTCTGTTTGTTCTATATGTATTCTACTTAGAACAAACTGAGTTTGAAAAGTTTGATAGGGTCAAGTGAATTTAGTTATGATCTAAATTTTAAAACCCTTTTAATCAAGCTGTTGCTTCAGGCATTCCAACAGCTGTTATTACCCAGATACTCAGATAGTATTGGTGATGGAGCCATGTAAACACCTAGCCAAATATTTGAGAAGTGGTCAGTAAATCTTAAAACAAATTATGTTTAGTGGTATCTGGACTCTATGTCCTTTTCTGTGAGTTGTTGCAAATGGAACACATACTTCATCAGAGCTTACGGAGAGAAGAAAACCAGACATCTTAAAAAAGGAATGGAAAACAAACCTTCCAGGAACACCCATCATGCTGCCATTCATTTTTGTGGGTTCCCTTTTTTTTTTAAATTATTGGCATTTTTATTTTATACTAGGATCCTTCCTACTAGTAGTGCTCTTTGATTTCTACAACTTGCTGCCACAAGATTTGCCCTCTGTCTGCTATGAGACTCTAAAAATGAGTGTTTAAGAAGGGTAGTGCCTATATAATTGTACCTTGAGCCATACTTAGAATGATTATGGCTTTTGGCATCAGAATGATAGGTTATTAGGAGTATTTTAGGGTTTCTACACTGAGAAAATTTGGACCTATCATTCCCCTTCAGTGGTAGCAATAGTTCAAGCAGTGTTACAGATGGCTGACACTATACTAATGCTAGGAGCATGGGGAACAAGCAGGATGAACTAGCGCTCCTGCTTGCACAAAACACCTATGACTTAGTAGGGCTAATGGAAACCTGGTGGGATTCGTCCCACGACTGGGCGGTAGATATTGACGGTTATAGACTGTACAGAAAGGACAGGGTGGGGAAAAGGGGGGAGGGGCTGCACTCTATGTCAATGAGCAATATACAACAACCTTCATCAAGACGGAATCCAAGGATGAGGAAGTAGAAGGATTGTGGGTTAGGCTACATGGGGGGCAAGGAGAAAGGGATTTGGTGGTAGGGGTCTGCTACAGACCACCACACCAAGGGGAAGAAATAGATTCAGGGCTCCTGAGGCAGCTCTCGGAGACCATAAAAGCTAAAGAGGCAGTAGTCATGGGGGACCTAACCTACCCAGACATCTGCTGGGAGACGCAGACAGCAAAGTCCCACCGTTCACGCAGGTTTCTAACCTGTGTACAGGACCTCCACCTGACACAGGAGGTACACGGTCCCACTAGGGGGAATGCCATACTGGATCTGGTATTGGCAATGGGGGATGACATGGTAGGGGACCTACAGACCGGTAGCCATCTGGGGGACAGTGATCACCTAATAATAGAATTCTCCATAAAACATCGAGTGGGTAAGATAACTAGTAGGGTGAAAGTGTTAGACTTTAGGAAAGCTGATTTCAATGAACTCAGGCAATTAGTCAAGGACGCACTGCAGAGTAGGAGTTTTGAAGTGATGGGAGCCCAAGAAGG
>NW_005843245.1:136558-138936 GCF_000455745.1 Alligator sinensis | reverse complement strand
CTTCCCTGCCTATGCAGGGGGTCGGACTCGATGATCTATTGAGGTCCCTTCCGACCCTAACATCTATGAATCTATGAATCTATGAAATGGTGTTGCCTAAACCTGACCTATGTCTTGCATCTTTTTCATAGACAAAAAATGTATAGAGTCTCTCTTTGCCACAGCTTCCCACCATTGCTGCATCCAGCAGATCTGAAGAGTTGGCATTTAAAAAGCCTGAGCCTGAATTGATTCAATCTTTGCAGGTTAGTCTAACCTGGTTAAACTAGACTGGCTTGTAACCACACAGACATCTCAGAAAAGCAGGCGCATCCCTGCAGTGGCTCAGGCTAGAAGCCAAGGGGCACTAAAGCAACCCTCCCTTTCCTTCCACAGTGCTGAGCTGGGGGGGGGGGTGGCCAGGCCCTGGCAGGATGCTCTGATTAGGGAGGGGTTCCCCCCCACACCTTAATAACAAAGCGTTTATCAGCTCTGTTATCACCATTTATCTCTCCATCAGAAAACAAAGTCTCTCTCATCAGTTCAAGCTCTTCTTAAACAACTTGTTCCAAAGAAGAAACGGAGGGACATTACCAACTATATGTTGATTAGCTCCAAAGAGCCCTAAGCAGACACAGTCCTGTCTGCCTTTGTCCTGTTTGCCACAGCAGGGACCATAGCCAGCATGTGTTATGCTAGCTGATGCTAAAAGGTGTCTGTGTAAGGCAGAGGGGAAGGGGGAATCCCTGCTTGAACAGAGAGTGGCGAGGGAAGTGGGGAGCAGGGGGGGGAAGCCAGGCAGATGCCTACAGTCTCTGCTGGAGCTCCAGCCAGAGAGCAGAGGGGAGGAGCCTGCTCTGCTGTGGAGCAGAGAGCCCCACCCAGCCCAGAGAGCATGCTGGGATGGTGGGGGAGTCTGGTTTAACTTAAACCAGGAAGGTGTCTTGGGCAGACATTGCATAAACCGGTTTGTCCCAATTCAGTTAAGTCTGATACTACATTCAACCAGGTTTATCTCAAACTGGTTTCAGCCATTTTCAAACTGGTTTATGTGCACTGAACATCTGTTCTGTTACAGGTTTAAACCAGTTTCTGATCACTTAAACCAGTTTATATATAATGTCAAATTGTACTGCAAATTGACTCATTTAAACTGTTTTCCCAGAGTAGGAAAGCCTAGAGGCTGCTGTTGCTTACAAACAAAACCAAGCTTTCTTCTAAGTAGTCTCTTTGTGAATGTGACAGAGGATGACAATGGATTTAGTGTTTAGGTAATTTCTAAGATAGTTTTGAAACTCATTTATTCAAAAGGTTAAATGTTTGGGTGAAGGTGTGCCCTTTTGAAGTGCTTTCTATTAACTTCCACTGAGCCAGAATTTCACCCCAAATGTTGGAATGGACACTTTTTACACCCATATTTTGCAGGTCCAATTGATGTCAGATAGACATCTACCTGAGTCTCAAGCACAACAAATTACAGCAGTTATATTCATCTTTGTGTTATGAAAATTATTGCTACAAGAGGCAGAGGCCTTTCTGAAAACCATGACTTCACAGAGCAAATGTGTTCATGAGGAACTCAGTCAAGTTCAATAGGAACTTTTGTTCAAGGGGAAGTCAACAGTTAGAAAGGATCTCATAAAGTATCACAGCATAGGGACAAACTTTCATAATCCTTATTTTTATAATCCTTGTCTTTCTGCCCACCCCTTCACTCAGATGACTCCATCTATCATGGAAGTGCATGTTTTGTGGTTTTTCCTAAGTTTTTCTGGCTCTACAATCTCCTCATTGGGTAATGAAGCTTCAAGGAGTACATGATAGCATAAAAGTTTTCTTGGCATGAGCTGGAATAGGTGATACAATCCAGTATGAAAAAGTTAAATGGGTTATGCAGCTTATCTCAAATGAAAGTCAATAAGACTGTGTATTACTGAACAGTATTTTATCTATGCTTTCTTCTATTCCCCATATGTTTCTTCCTCCATCCCCATTTACATTTCTTTTCCCTGTCATTTTCTGTCTCACAATTATTGTAATATAAACATTAAGAGCATGTAGTATAAACATTAAGAGCACTAGTGCACATGTGCTGTTTGTGGCACCACAGACCTACACCACAGACCAAGCACTGCAAACCACACACTCTGCACGTGCAGGCATTCACCACGCTGCTAATTTGCTGTGCCAGAAAAAAGTGGGGCAGCACATGTGGTGGCAGCATGACCAGAGCCTGGCCGGCTAGAACCATCCTCCCACTGCCAGCCAGGCTGCTAGCACCCAGATTGCTACTCCTGGAGTCACAGGAGGCTCCCAGGGCCCCAGTTAAGACTGCTGGGGCCAGCCCAGGTGCTAGCCCCTGTCTCCCTTACCCCACCCACAAATATGTGCTAGGTATC
>NW_005843245.1:105522-136548 GCF_000455745.1 Alligator sinensis | reverse complement strand
ATTCCTGCTCATGGGGATGCGCCCTAAGAGTCTAATAATAGAGGGCATGAAATGTACAAAAGCTATTAGACATTGCTATAGACCAAAGAGTCCTTAGAGCAGGGGTGGACAAAATATGGCCCATGAGCCGGATCTGGCCTGACAAGGGATTTTAACTGGCCCAGGGCTGTCCCTCAGCCCTGCCCGGTTCAGGCACAGGGGGCAACTGAGGCACTTGTGGCTAGCCCTGCTGCCCCTGAGTGTGCAGTGGGGCTGGGGTTGGGTGGCAGCCAGACACTTCCTGGCACCCTTGTAGTGGTGTCTCCTTCCAGCTGCCACTGCCAGTCTCTGCCACCACCAGAACTGCTGCCCAGGCGCCCCAGCCCATCTGCCCCACACCCACCATCAGGGGTGCTAGATGGAGCAGGTGGGCAGGATCTCCCTAAAGACTGGCCTGGGACCTACATGGGCAGGGCACATGGCCAGGCAAATGGGATGGGGCCATGGGCAGGTGGGGAGCAGTATACAGAAACAGGATGGGTGGGCAGGGCCAGGGCCAGGGCCTGGGCTTGGATTGGGATCATGGGGTGGTGACACCCACGATGGGTAGGTGGATCAGGCAGAGCCATGTGAGGGGCACTGGCTTCATGGACAGGCGCATGCTGGGAGCAGACTGTAGCTTTGCCTCAGGTCCCAGCCTCAGCCCTGGTCCCACCCACCATCCCACTCCTGGACCTTACTCCCCACCCACCCACATCCCCATCCCATCTACCTAGCTGTGCACCCTGCACATGCAAGTCCTGGCTGGCCTCCATGAAGGCCCTGGGATTGTTGGGTGGTGACAGTGCAGGGTTAGGGGGCCAGGGCAGAACCATGATCCACTCCCTGCACATGGAACTATCACCCATTGCTGGGGCATACAGGGAGCAGACTGCAGCTCTGCCCTGGGACCCAGCCCCTCATGATCCTGATCCCAGCCCCAGCCCTGTCCCCAGACCCACTCACCCATCCTGCTCCTGGATGCTGCTCTCCACCTACCCAAGCACAGGGCAGAGCCATTTAGCGAGTTCTGGTGAGCTGTTGTAGGGAAGCAGGAGGGAGCAGAGGGTGCTGACCCAGCCCATGACAGCTCACCAAAACACTCTCAGTGGCTCTCTGGCCCAAATAATTGCCCACCCCTGCATTAGAGGTGTTTCTGGTGTGATAAACGACACATTTCTTATTTCTTCTCTGAAAATTGTTGCTAAAACAGAAGAGGTTCTTTCAGAAAATCAGGTATGATAAACAACAACAAATATCTTTTAAAACTTTCAAGTTAAGCCCTGGATTTATCTTAAGTTTAAGCATGGGGACAGCTTCATTAACCAGTATTTCTCAATTGATGCCATGTGTTTCTTGCCTCTTATCTCCTCCTTTTTACATCGTGTTTTAATCTTCTTGGTAAATCTACTAAAAGTGGAAACTTTCCTCTACCTAGAAGAGTTTATGTTCTATCACCTACCTTTGTTTCTAGCTTCTGAGTGCCCTAACTGGAAACTATGATAGCAAGACTCTCAGCACATCACATATAGGAAACTGCCATGCCTGAAAAATAAAATAATTTTTTAGCTACTTTCTGCAGAATATTTAGGGAAACACACTCATATCCAAAGCACACTACATTTGTTATTTTAGAAGGCTATAACTAGTAATATCAACACTCAAAATGTTATCTATGAGACCATTAGTCTCTATACACAATGATAAGCAAAACCTTTCTAATTATGCACAGTCTCAATCTGTTAACTATCATATACACAAAAGAATCCAGGCTTTCAGGTTTTCTAAGTAGGAAAACATTATTTAAATTGCCACTGTAATAAATAAGTATTATTTTTCACATCTCAGAATCTTGCGTATTCTCCAGTAATTAATTTTCTTAATAGTTGAACTGGGAGGAATCGGAACTCAAGATCAACACCAGTTGGCAGATCAGTTTGTCCTCATATTATCTTGAATGTAACTTAAAGAGGAGCATTTGATGACTACCAAATTTCTAAAGGGAATACCATTTCACTGTTAAGACTAATGAGACTAGTTTAATCTCATCCCTATAAACGAATCAGCTTAATCCTAATGAAATCTTATTTTTGTAAATTAATGCACAAAGGAAATAGTTCAGTGTAAACAGACTTGTAGTGTACATTGTTTAGAGACTATTGACTTTCAAATTAGCCTGCTTTTCAAACATTTCACGTCAAAAATATAGTCAAAATGCAAATGTAGCATAAACGGCTCTATAATAAATGCTCATTCAACATTTATTCTTTCTCAAATCATCTTTTAAAGCTCTTTCATGCTAATGTCTAGAAGATGTGACATTAGAAAAATTGCTTTGACATGCTAAGGGGCTCCAAGATTAACAAAAAGAGAAAGAACAAGATAAAGCTTTCAAAAGACCTATTTCAGAGGAATTATTACTTCCTTTGAAAGTCTTCCAAGGTTGCAGTGCATTTAAGCTTGTTGGCATACATGTAAATGAAGGACTACAAAAGTATTCCGCTAAATTCAACTTGAATTAAACCTTCAGGCTAATGTTAAGGGATGAGGATAAAGGCCAAACCCTAGGCTGGCAACAACTCTAAAATGAGCGCTTTACTTGAGGACATCAATAAGGGAGAATTAAAAAAATAATAGAATAAAAATGTCAATTGCAGAAATTATAAATGTAATTCTCCTAATAAAATTGAGTGAACTGATGGATTTTTCCGATTGAGTAACAGACATTCCAAAGAGGTATATTAATCTATTATGAACCACATTGCAAAAAAGATACCGCTATTCTGGTATTTTCAGCTGTTAACATCATCATCCTCTTTGCATAAAAATACACAGCTTCTCCATAACAAAGCTTTGATTTTATAATGACAAAAAGGGAATTGGAATGTGGTTATCATGAAAAATAATTGCTGAGCTTAAACCTTAGAAGTTGTGGGTTACACTACTACTCCTTTGATATGTAAGAGCATGTGATTATAGCCACCTTGTTCATAAAGCACCAGTTGAAAAACATGCTACATCAGAGATGCCATTTTTAGAATTCTAATAAAGGAAGCTCAAATCAAACAGGGACAATGACAGAGAGTAGAAGGAAGAATGGGAAAGAAATGTGTTTGACTGTTTTTACAATAAGTACTTAAAAAAAACCTCAGAATTTACTATTCATTCCCAAAAATTAACATTAAATAGTCAAGTCCCAAATTGCTCAACTATAATTAGAAAAGATTAGGGTCACAATTCTTTCTTTTGGGCACAACTCTTACTGAAGGAAGTTAGGCAAACCAAAGACTACAGAGCTAGGGTCCAGTCCAGAAAGGATTTAAAGTAAAACTCAAGCAGAATTTTGGTACTTAAATCCAAAACTGTAACCCTGAAAACCTCTTTCCAGATGCTACCTAATCCTGAAAGCACCAAAATTCCATTACTTGCTTTTTTTTTCATTTTAAAGTTCCCCAGACACCTTAAATTCTGCTTCCGCACATGCCCAAAAGGGCTGCATGTACACACCATGGGTGTTTACTTCAGTATAATTCTCCCTAAATTGAAGCAGTGGGTTTTTAAAAACACCACTTCAATTTAGGGAGAATTAAACCGAAGTAAACCACCGTGGTGTGTACACAACGGTCGGGCCTGATCCTTACCTGCCTCTCTGGCGGCAGGGGCTGGGAAGGGAGAGTTGCCGGCGAGCCGAGCAGTCCCTGAGCTATGGTGGGGCCAGTGCTTCCCTCCACGGCAGCGCCCTCAGGCAGCACCTGCCTGCAGGCACCTGGCCTGGGTGGTCCCGGGGAGCCCCGCAGTCATGGAGAGAAGCACCAGCCCTCTAACAGCTGTGGAGGGAAGCACCGGGCCCCTGCACAGCTCAAACAGGCAGGCAGGCAGGCTCTGGGGAGGATTTTTTTTTTCTTTTAAATCAGGCTCGCCGCTTTGTTTTTTTCTTCAGTGGAGCCTGCTTGCATGGGCTGCCACAGGGCTGCCTGCGCAGCCCCTAAGATGCAGTACTTCCCTCCGCAGCTTTAAGGTAGCAAACTAAAACACCTTGAAGATGCATCCCTTCAGACAGAGCAGGGATCCTAACCAGGATATCTCACATCTTGAATAAGTGCCCTAACTGCTAGGCTATTTTATAAAAGGGGAGAGGAGAACAATACTAACCTCAGCTGTTTTTAACGGGTTATGTATTCTCAGTGGAGGATTACAGCAGCTTAATGCATCATTAGAATAGTGGTTCTCAACCTTTTTAGATGCAAGCCCCCCCCTTAGAAAATGACAACAATTAGCTTTCACTTGTTCTTTGACTATGGGAAAATAATAGTTATTTATTTATTAGATGGATATGTCACCCTTCTTCATTTGCAAAGAACTCAGAAAGACCACAACAGGTCAGAATTTTTTTGATGCTATGGATTCCTATTTGGAATCTCTAGATTCATCTTGTGAATCGGGTGTAGGTGTTTGCACCCTTAACCGTGCTAATGTTATGTGGCACCCTTTAAAGCAGGGGCTAGCAATTATTTTGGGCGGAGGGCCGCTTACTGAGTTTTGGCAAGCCATTGAGGGCCAAATGACAGGCAGCCCAGGGTAGATTAATATCAATTTTCTAAATTGTTTAGGGGCCCCGTGGGCCAGATAAAATGGCTTGGCGAGCCACATCTGGCCTAGGGGCCGCATTTTGCCTACCCCTGCTTAAAGACTCTCAGGGCATCCCTGAATGCTGCAGCATCACTGAATCACTAAGGGAATGGCACTTTTTGATCATACCATAATGGAGGAAATTTCAAAGGGCCATTTCTGAGCTTGAGTGGCACAGAGTCTGCCTGGGGAACACGTGCTAATGTTTGCAGCCAACAGCAGAAGAGTGATGTGGCTCACATCACTCCCTAGTCTGAATGACTAGGTTCCCATTTACTGGCCGGGCTGACCCGGGGCAGCCTTCAGTACAAGTCTGAGCATGATATCTTAGATTGCTCTACTGCTCTTTTCATATCCCAACACACACCCTGAACTGGAGGCTGCAGGAAAGGTGGTAGACAAGCCCATTATATGAGCCCTGGGTCCTCTGCAGCCCATCCATCCTGAGGAATCCCCAGACAGGAGGGCAGTGCTGGTCTGTGCTACCTTTGTGCTAGATGCACATCACAAAGGCAGTACGAGTTGGAAGAAAATCTGTCACCTTTATCTTCCTAGCCTCCAATTCCAATGAGAAATATTACCAGATCTAATTAAGGAGTTTTAGATGCAGCTCCCAACTTCCTTTCTAGCTTACTCTCTCTCCTCTCTCTCTCAAGGGAAGGGAAGGAAAGGTTCCCAAGATGAATGCAAGGCTGACAGCAGTTGCTTCGGTTGCACTCATACTCCACCTGAACACTGAACCATGAAACAACTGGAATCCTTTGATGCATTCTCCCATTCATCTGCCTGTAAAACACAAATGTCTGAAGCAAAACATCTTCTAAGCATCTAGTTTCTTACACTAGTAGTTCACCTGAGACTTTATTGAACAGAGAATTAAAGATCATCTTCATAAAAATGTGCATGGTATCATAAGTTTTGATAGGGCCAATGAATTTTGTATAGAGACCCTTATTAAAAAGTAACCTGTTTTTGTGCACAGTGAAACTACTTCAAGAAAGCACTGCAGGACACTCATTACTGAAATCACTAGCAGCACAAATGCTGGCAGAACCTTTTACACTGGCATAAATAGTTGTGAACATTCCTTAGTGATGTGCTATGTGCTTGGGAAGTGAAAAACAGCCGAAGTGGCAGGACCATAGCGGTCAAAATATCCAGTGATTCAACAGCTGCCTGAGGAGGTTTCGCAGAAATGAACTTACACTGGTGTTCCAATGTTGCTATTTCCTCCTTGCGGCAGTGGCTTCACTAGTGAGGAATATGCTAGAATCCTAGTACAGAAGGGGGAGGTATAATTTTCAGCTCTGTAGGACATGTGAAGGATTTGGTCCAAACTCAACTTTTTCATAAGGACTACCTAGCTAAATGCACAGCCAGCTGCCACACTGGATCGCAATGCACCGGGCTCTCAGGCTGTATGAAACAGCACCATTTCATTTCAACTTCTATTTCACTGTTTCGAAGGGACAGTGTTTCCTTTCATTATTTTGTTTTGTTTTGAAGCACCGTTCCATTTTGTTTGGTCAAAACTGTTTTGCTGTTTCGACACATTTTGATGTTTTGTCCATAGGCTATAATGGGGAATCATGAAAATGCCTATAACTTTGTCATTGAAAATGCAGGGATGGTAGCCCCTTCTGAGGGCATGAAGCCTGCCAAGTTTCAAGGAGATAGGTGCAGGGGGTTCTTGGAAACTGCATCTCAAGGTGCTGACAAGCAAAACTCATATCATTTGCCGGCAGCAGCAGCCTCCTGTCATCCTGTGCACAGATCTCCCCATCTCCTACCACCAGGCTCAGCTCCCTGGGGCTGGCAGAGCTGCTCAGAGCATAGCCCGGTGGTGGGAGACAGGGGAGAGCCAGGGTCGTGCTCCAGCTGGTTCCACCAGCCCCACAGAGTTCACCCTGGTGCTGCAAGGTGGGGGAGAGTCAAGGTTATGCTCCAAGCAGCTCCACCAGCCCCACGGAGCTGAGTTTGGCAGCAGGAGGTGGGGGAGAGCCAAGGATGCACTCTGCCTCCCACTGCTGGGCTGACCTCTGTGGGGCTGGCAGAGCCATTCATAGCATAGCCCTGGCTCTCCCCTGCCTCCCACCATTGGGCTGCACTCCAAGTGACTCTGCCAGCCCCCCAGAGCTAAGCCTGGTGGCAGGAGGTGTGGGAAGAGCGCCTGGCCATGGCTGCGCTCCGAGTGGCTCCACCACTGGCTCTCCCATCACCTCCCACAGCTGGGCTGAGCAGCATGGGACTGGCGGAGCTGCTTGGAGTGCAGCCCAGTGGTGGGAGGTGGGGGAGAGCCAGGGCTGCGCTCCAAGCAGCTCTGTCATCAGCACAGTCCTGGCTCTCCCCCACCTCCCACCACTGAGCTGCTTCAAAACTCAAAATGTTTCAAAACTTTTGAAACATTTTGAGTGTCCTCATTTCCTTTCAAAGCTGTTTTGAAGCCTTCTGTTTCATTTTGATTTAGCTGTTTTGAGCCCAAAATGCATCAAAACAGCTTTGAAACATAACACTCATCAAAATTTCACACAGCCTTACTGTGCTTCTATGCTCAGGGCTGGCCTTATGGGAGGGTGAGCACCCAGGGCACCATGGTCAGGAAGGTGGGACACATGGAAGGTGCCACACGCACACACGCACACGAGCAGCCTAGGGTCGCAGCAGCACTCTCTCCTCTGCCCCACCCCAGCCGATCCCCAGGAGGCAGGAGGAGTGGCGCCCAGCACAGCCTGCCCCCAGCCTCCAGCCACTGCTCAGGAGCTGAGCCGAGCATGTGTGAGAAGGGTGGTGCTTCCTTCAGGCCACCTGCCTTGCTCCCACACAGGAGCAGCAGTGCCTGCCTGCCTGCCTGCTCATGTGCCTGGCACACCACTCCACTTCACCTCCCTGTCAGACTCCATCCCGTGCCTTTGCCCACTTCCCTGCCTCTGCCTGCAGCAGCACCACTGACTTGTGGGGGACACCAAAATACAAATTCACCCAGGGCACCATTTTCCCTAAGGTCAGCCCTGCCTATGCTCCATGCTTCCATAGGCTTCATGTAGGCTGCAGCACTGTTTCTCCCCTCAGCTTCCTTGGCATATCTCCTGGGCACAGAAGCTCTGTAGGTTCTCTCTTCAAAGAAGGCGGCCTTCAGGAGCAGTTCAAGCATGCAAGACTCCACAGTAGTTTGCAGCCCCCTCATTCAGAGCTTTAATCATGTGGAGCTGTGTAGGTCTACAATTTAACTTTGCAGGGCCTGTGAAAGGAAAGAGATAGCACATACTGGCACTTCGCACGTGTTTCTGAAGCAGATTATTTAATTATGTAATTAGCATGCAAGATGTATAGGCCCAGATAAACACGCTCCCCTGCCTCATTTTTCTTAACACCCCAGAACATTCTCCGAGTTTGCCTGCAGAAAGGTGCTCTTGCCCAAAAGCTTGTGAAGAACAATTTTTCCAACTATTTAGTTGGCCTAACAAAGGATAATACATTTTACCCAAAGAACCTTGTCTGCCTGTGTCTTTAGACCACATAGCTACAGCCAACACCCCCGAAACATAAATAATTCAGTTGCACTGATCCCCATTGCATTTGAGAGCAAAATTTATATCTATATGTAAATACCATAATATGAGGTTAACACTGGCATGCAGCAAAGTAACGCACAGTCTCATCATGGTTTAACTTTGAATAGGGTCGGTAGCATCGTTTGGAGCTGGAGACCAAAATTCAGATGCTATCTAAAGTTTAGCTAAACCACTTTTTTCTGAAACAGGTGCTGGTGCTTGCTGTCAGAGACAGGATATTTTCATGTTATTCCATTTCTTATACTCTTATAAAGACTTACTCAAGTAATGACTTTCAAGATCACACTCTGGACCTGGAAATCACTTTTATACAACTGTTTTGAATAAAATAGCAGATAAGAATGAAAATCAGAAAACGTTGTTGTAGAAGATTCACAATGTAGCACAAGATAAGAACTCATTCATACACTAAGAATTAATAAGACTTGAAAATATTCATGGTTGTCTCTTAACTAAGAATCTCTGACTGGGATTTTCATATTTAGTGCAAAAGGGTGGCTAACTAAGAATTAATAATTAAGCCCTTCTAAAAATCTCAGCCCCTATGCTCAGTTCTGTGCTCTATGAATCTCTGTTTCAATAACAAAATATTTTTTAAGGTTAACAGATGAAAATTTTCTCCTAAATTCTAAATGATCCTGTACCAAATTTTTCTTGGAATTTTTTTTCTTTGGGCATACCTCTGTACTTTGGGCTGTAAATGTACACAGAATTAGAGGTGCATTGATATATCAGTCCATATCATATCAGCACCAATAAAAGGAAAATTGACATCATTGGCAATTGGCTTTTTTTGGCTGAGGTGACTGATAATGTCACTGATAAACGCCCTGTGTACATGTTCAGCTACAGCATGCACGCAGCCAGGAGTGCAGCCTGGCAGCATGGAGAGCAGCATCTGGCCAGTAAGTCTGTGGGAAGGAAGGGGCATGGGGAAGAGGAGGAGTGTGGGGGAGGAAAGAAGGCCAGATCAAGGCCCCCACAGTAAGACAGGAAGTGGAGTGGGGCAGGGGTAGGCACTACTTTACTAGGGCAGGGCAGGGCAGGGCAGGGTGCAGGACGGAGCCAGGGGCAGATCAGCTGAGGGTTGTGGGGAGTGGCTCCTGCTGCTGCATGCAGCCCCAAGGGAGGCATGGGGGGAATGCGCCCCCTGGATTTGTGCTTGAGACAAGGGGTTGTTCTGGCCTCTTCGCAGGAGGGGGGGCAAGGCTGGGGCTGTGCTCAGGACAGGTGGGGGCAGGGCAGGTAGCAGCAACACTGGGAGATGGAGGCTATGGGGGGCTACAGAGAATTTGGGGGGGGCATAGCCCACCCCATAGCCCCCCCACCTCACCCTTACCTACTCTGATCACTGTCCCAGCCCAGCCCCATCCATTGGGAAGAGGCCAGCACAGCCCCCAGCCCCAAGCAGGCAGCTTGCCCTTGCCCATGCCTCCCCCAGGATGCACACAGCAGTGAGATCTGGCTCCCTACCCCCTGGACGAGACACCCATGGCTCCGTCCCATGCCCTGCCTTGGTTGGGCAGCACCTGCCCCTGCCTCAGCCCCAGCTCCATTCCCTCCCTCATCATGGAGGCCTCAATCTACCCCCCATACTCCTTCCCCACAACAGATTTACCAGCTGGATTCTGCTCTCCAAGCTGCCAAGCTGCATATCAGCAATCAAATCAGTATCGGCTGGTTAGCAATCGGCTGGTTAACAATCAGCCATGGGTATTGGCCAAGAACATCAGTGCATCCCTACACAGAACTGCTGCTCAAATCACTTTCTTATTTGACTATAAACCACTTAATCATCAGAAAAGGAAATCTGTTGCATGTTAGGAAATATTAAGTCCTCTAAAAGGGAAAGGTCTCACTATGCTTCCACAGCACTGACCATCTCTCAGGCATATCAGACCATTCAGCAGCAACTGACTTGTTCATGGCCAAGCAGAACAAACATGGTATACATTCCAATGGACTTTTTGGCACTGCACCATCACTTCCTTTGATCTGAATGTGTCCTTTTGTATTACAAATGAGCTAGATCAGGCCATACCCAGGGATGATGTCCTCAATAGAGAAATGCCGCCTTCTACAGTGACTGAAATGGAATCAAAATAGTGATAATCTAGCCTATCATTATTCTCTCCTAACTGATGATGAGCCAAATGGCTGCCAGCAATATAGAGGGACTAATAGGGAGATCAAGTTCTTTCTCTGTAAACCATTAGTCTGATTTTGGTCTGGGGTGATATTTACTAAAATTCAGTAACATCTGACAGCAGTTTAACAGCCTTCGTGAAGTTAAATGAAGGTTTTAGCTTACAGTAGAAATGAGAATCATATTCACGTCAAGGTAAACACTGTGGTTGGCAATCTCAGCAAAGAAACCAAATAGCAACTAAAATAATATAGGTTATGGAATCATTTTCAATGCACTCTTCTTCCTAGAAGTGGTCCCTCCAGAGCAGTGGTAGATAGGTGTGCAGAAACTCACCCAGCCTCACCACATGCCAAGAGAACTTGTAGCCAATATCTTCAGTCTGGCACTCGTCACAAGCACTAGTAAATACCCACTATGTCACACCTCCTGATATTATTTGCACAGATTTTCTGTGGTTTCATGTGCTATATTTTCAGAGAACTTACACCAAATCCCAGTTTTCTAGTAAAATTTAAATATGGCTTTTGCCTACCTCAACTATTTTTTACTAAAACTTCTTCCTGGGACAACTGGTTCATTTCAGTCCTAACTAAAACTACGACAATGCCCTTAAGATCTGAAGTCTGCTTTACTATTTAAAGCTCAGAATTCAAACTGCATGGTCCATAATACTTAAACTCCAGATGCTTCACACCGTTGGCTCCAAGTGCTCTGTGAATAAGACGGAGTGAATTTGGCAGAACAGCATACACTTGGCTTTAGTTTAAGAATGGTCAGATTTATTTTATAGTGAGTGCCCCTCTCACCTAAGATCACCCTCTCATCATATGGATTATGTCAAGGATCTAGCATACGGATGGATCAAGGAAGGCAAGGGATACCCTGGACTGGACTGACTTTTCCTCACTTGAGCCAAGTTCTTCTATTTTATTTTTTAATAGTACAGGATTCAGTTTTTACATAACTTGACTCCTGTGAAGAGAAAACTCAGAATGAAATTAAATATACTGCAAGAAAAATAAAGGGGAAAACACAAGATACAGCTTTGGTGCATAATCTTATTTACTTGTATCGCCGTAATGCATAGGCACTTGGTCTACCTGGGTTTTCCCACCCGAGGTCTACTGTACCAGGACCCCAGGCTCCCAGTGCCCCACTTGCCCTCATGGACTCTGGGCCATTCGGACCCATAGTCTCACCCTTTATGGGCTCTGGGCTTGTGCCCCTCAGTCTTTGCTGCCAGGTACTCAGTCCTCCAACAAGCAACAGGCCTCCTTCTGACGTGTTTGACTTTCTGACCCCATGCAGCCCACAGGGCTTCAGGCCCTAGAAACACTTTGTATTGCGATCCCTGCAGCACCCCTCCAAACTTCCCCTTACCAATCCTCTGGTCCCCTTACCACCCCTCTGATGTGGGTGGTAAGGGGACCAGAGGATCAGTAGAGGAAGGATTAGTAAGGAGTAATCCTCTGGTCCTCCCTTACCAATCCTCTGATCCCCTTACCACCCCTCCAAACTTCCCCTTTCCAATCCTCTGGTTTAAACGCAAACCAAAAACATGGTGCAGGGTCTTGTCCAGCTCCTCTGCAGCCCAGACTCCTTCCTCTGTGAGCAGCTTGCACTGGCTTTTCCTTGGAGCTCAGCATCCTGAAGCTCCCACAGCCAGACTGCTTGCTCTGGGTCAGGCCCTGGGCTTATGAGCCTTTCCCAGAGTCACCTGACCCTCTGCTTCTGCCTCAGGCCTGCACTGGGGCGAGCAGCCATTTTATTTAAGTTCCTTTTCCTATTGTGAGTCTGTCTAAGGGGCTGGGGCTCCCCAGCTGACCCTGGGCCTGGGCTCCCTCAGTAATGGGGTAGGGGCCCATTCATAGCATTACCATATTTCCAGGTCCAAAAAAGAGGACACCTGTCACCAGTCGGGGGGAGGGCAGGGGGAATATGATGGTGGGAGAGGCAGTGACATGCTGGTGCCCTGCCCATTCTGTTCCCCCTCACCAGCAAGCCACAGGCCCCCCAGTCCTGCTGCTGCCCCACACTCTGAACCCGCTCTCCCCAGCCCTGCCAGTGTCCTTCATTCCCAAACTACAGGACCCTGTCCCCCACCCTTTGCTGGTGCCCCTCACTCCCAACCCACAACCCCCCTTGGTGCTGCCAGTGCCCTGCACACCCAACCCACAGTCACCCATCCCGTTCCCCATGCCCCTCACTCCCGATCTGCAGCCCCCTACCCCCCTCCCAGCCCTGCCGCTGCCTCTCACTCCCAACCCACAGACCCCTGCCCCCTAGCCCTGCTGCCCAAGTAGCTCCTACATTGCACGCGCATCGTCTCTCTCTCTTTCTCTCTCTCTCTCTCTGTGGTTGCCAGAGCCCACATGGGGAGCACATGACCCCTGGCAGCCAATCACTTTGCCCACTGCTCCCAGCCCCAAGCACCCAGCCCGGGAGAGCAGAAAACCTGGACATTTGCTCTTATTTCAAAAACCAACCCAGATGCAGCACAGGGGTCCAAAGAAGAGGACATGTCCAGGAAAACCCAGACATATGGTAACCCTAATTCAGTATGAACTAGGACCCCCTTGTGCCTGGTGCTGCCCATACACAGTACAGAGACACAGTCCATACCTCTAAAAACTTCTAGCTTGAAAAGTTGATTACTTTGCCACTATCGAAGCTTGAGATGTCAGGGCCTCCAGGGAGCAATGGACACTGCAGCATGAAACTTCTGACTAGAATGTTGCTTAATTAAATCAGACAAGAACATAGCTATGTGGATGCAACAATTACCAGGGAAAGTACCTTAATGCCAACAGAGCAAAGCAGCCTGGATGCACTTCAGTTCAACATCATTTATTTTCTGTGTTTAATGCAAGCAAATTAATTCAGTGTAACATCCCTATAAAGATAAAACTTTGTGTGTACCAAATTAAGGCTCCCTGATTATAGGAGATTAAGCAATAATTCCAGATTTCCTATATGCAACACATCCTTTGGCAAATGAACAAAACCTACAAAGTTCAGCTCCAGCAATTGCTATGTTTGCCTTTTCTAGGATGATTAAAAATGCATAATTATAAAGGAGGAACTGGTTGCTTTATGAGTCAGCAATCTCAAGAAATTAACAGCCTAAATGTCTCTGATCATCATAATACCATTAAAAAGTTCTTGCTCAAAAGGAAAGAATTGAAGGAATCTATACAATGTTGATTCCCTTAGTAAACAGAATTCCCAAAGAGCAAATTGAAGATGATTTTTTTTGGACTGAAATAAATCCAGGGATAAAAGTTTTGTTTTAATCCAGCACACGGTACATTTTGGAAGAAGTAATTATGCCTAGTAAACATTGAAATGGATCATTGGAATGCTAGAATGTTTTGTCTATCTGGTGGTTTGTTTGGCAAATGTAGGATATAGTCTCTGGACAAATAACGCCTAGATACAGATTTATTGGTGTTTTGTTTGGCATAAAAGAAATAAAAGTCCTGACTTGCAAAAGTCTGAGGCATGCAAAATATCTTTTAAAAGGCATAAGAATTAGTCATTTAATGTAAGTTATCTAAACTAATACTCTAATACTAAAGCCATGGGCACTAATACAAAACCTTTAGATACAGAGAAGGTTTATAAGAACACTGAAACCAATTATATTTCTCAATATGTAAAAACAAACCCAAGTTCTCATGATTTCTTGCTTTTGTAAGGTAATTTATTTTGTTTAGTAGTGTATTCAGTTCTTTGAAGTACCTCAGGCTATCACTGCCTCTGTATCCCTTTGCTATTTCCAGCTCCACCAACTCCTGCTCATAAAGGCCTTCAAAGCAAAGACACCATACTTTTAACACGCGCACTGCATAATAGAGACCTCTGGCCTTTTTTTGCTCAACAGGTTATTTTGATTACTGTATTTAGTTTCCATTTTTACACATCAGTCATTGAAAAGCTCTATAAAACACTTTAATCACAACATATTCATAGTCTAATTGTGCTCCTCTTATCCATGCTGGTGAGGATTTACTCACATGAGTAAACTCACTGAACAAGAGTTGTGTCATTGAGCCCTAAATTTACTTCCCACCAGATTTCCTTTCTGTGAGGTGCCATAACTTGTTTTATTCTTTGCATTGTCTTCTGAATATATATTTTATTTCCAAGACGGTATCAGTTTTCTTCATTATGTGTTGTGCCACAGTAAAAGAAAGCCTTAGAAAGGCAAGCAAAAGAAAAATAAAAAACTGTCTTGCATCAGGAAACACACTGGAGAGTTCAAAAATGTGTGAACAAAACAGAAAGAAAAAGAAAAGACACAGTGCTTTAAAACTGAAAAATGTAATAAGCTACAAGAGATTCAAATGAGGGAAGAGGAACAAAAATTAAGGTCTTTATTGCAAAGCTTAACAAGAAATAGGAGGCTGCTGTATATATTAAACTGTGTTTTGGTTTGGTTTTGCTTTTTTCGAAAAGTTACACAAGTTCAAGACAGGAAACTAGTGAAAGGAGAAATTAAAGTTCATCCAAACAATTTGTGGAAAGGTCTACTATATTTATTGAAGACTTGATGTAGGCAGTTATTTAATATTTAAATATCAATGGAAGAAGTATTTAACTAGGTACTTTACAAGACAAGCTATGTTGGCATACAAATGATCTTTCATCCCTTTAAATGGGATGTAGTATGGAGCTAGCAAGAACACAATGTCAACTAAAGTCAAGTTAGTTAATGGTTATCTATACCAAATTTGCTGATGCAATTACATTATGTAAATGCTAATATATCAAAAGCATTTGCAGAATGGTGACTACTGCAGAGTGGTATGTCTATTCATCCTGGGAATAATTCACAGTGTACAAATAATAGCTGAAAAGCTCATTTAATGCAAGCTATTTAAAAATTGTAGTTTTATATTAAAAACTGCCAGCTATTCCATTGCAAGAAGACTGAATCCTGTTCCCTCGCACACTATAGTAATGAGCAAGCTATTCATATGTCACTATGGAATTATGTTTATCTTATATGTGGAAACTATACAGAAAAAAAATAACTCATTACCATAAGAATAAAAATAGTATTATACATATCATATCTATATCAGCAGCTGTTGATCTGAATCTCTTTAATGGTGGTGCTAATTTAAGCCCCAAACCACAATCTATTTTTAAATACAATAATTCTGTGGAGCAAATGGAGTAGCAGCCATGAAAAGTGATGAAATGATGCTTATCTTTTTCACTGCAGAGAATAAGTTTAATAACTTACTGGCCCTTCCCTATTTCTGAATAAAAAACAATCATCACTTGCTCCAAGAAAAACACCCTAATTTTCTACCAGGCCTACAAGAAAAAGGGTAAAATAATAAGAAAGCAAAGTAGTCACTTCTGTGGAAGAAAGATATAAGACAATCCCATACAGTACTACTGCTGATAAATGACTATCACACTGTTCTCCTTTGGGTAATTTTCTTTAAGATGACAAAGTACTGCTACAGAATTTGCAAAAAGGTAGTTTGTCCATTGAATACAGACACAGTGTTTAAAATTACTTTATAAGCTAAGTGTAAAGGTCCATGAAAACTGTTTGCAATACAGTTTTGCTGAGATCTGAATTCGTACTTTCAATAAATGAAGTGATTGCAAATTATAGTAGCTTTCCCCAAATACAATATGCATTTGAGTCATTCTGTAAATTACCATATACACTTACATACCACACACTTTTTCCCAAAAAATAGCCTTCCAAAATAGGGGTGGATGTCTTAAGCAGGGAAGCCAATTTTTCTGTCCAAAACAGAAGCATAGCGATATGCTGCTCGTTCTTTACCTTCTCTTCCCTTGAGCAGCTGCATGGAGGGTGGAACAGACTCCAATATGTGCATGTGCATATCAAAGGGGAGTGTGTTAGTGTATTCACCTCCCACACTTTCTTTCCTGGTTCAAGCAAAATTTAAAACCAAATAACCAGCAGCAGCAGTGACATTTTTATTCAGGCATTACTGATGGAGTCAGTTGACTCCATGTCTCATTATAATCTTCCTAATTCCTGCTAATGTCTCTTCACTCCACCGGTATTAATGACAATTCAGCTGTGAAAGGTTTAAGACTATAGCTTTTGCCTAAGCAGGAAAGGGAGGGTAAGAGAACTGCAGGTTAGGCTCTATATGGCCATAATTCTAGAAGAAAAGAAACCTTTTTTCTTAATTCTGCCTTTCCAAAAATGGGGTCCGTGTTAGGTCTGCGCAAAGCAGCAAGTATTTGATTTGGATTTGGATTCGGATTCAGATGATTTGAGGGAGTGATTCAATTCAGTGATTCAAATCACTGTCCCAATTCAATTCGGCCAGTTCAGATTCAGAGATGTGGCCGCCCAATTGACTACCGAAGCTTCGGGCAGTCATAACGGATAGGGATATGCTCCCAGGTGGTGAGGGACGGAAGTGAGCCTGGGACTAGGGAAGGGGCGGGGGAAGGGGTGCCATTCCCAGGGCTGCACTGTGCTCTGCCTGTCCCCCCGTGCCTGGGCTCTACCTTTCCCCACTCACCCCAGCTCCTGGACTGCACTGTGCCGTGGTGCAGGCAGCTGGTGTCAGCTGCTCCTGGAGCCATTGAAGCGGGGACTGGGGGGAGTTACAGCAAGCAAAGCTCTGGGTGGCACAGGATGCAGTGCAGCTTGTCTGCACTCACCCAACCCCTGCTGCAGCGGCCTGGGACCAGGGCCAGCTGCAATGAGAACTGCCAGGGGGTACAGGGGGGGAGGGCGGGGCACACCACTTGCTGCTCCACAGCCCCCGAGAGGGCTGCAGGGCTGTGTCTAGCTCTTCCCAGGGGCATGTGCCCCTGGCTCTGCTTATGGGATGACAGCAGGCTAACACTGCAGGCTGGACCCAGCGGCGGCACCAGGCTGATTCTTCCCAGTGCTCAGGGCAGGCACTCCGAGCCACCAGATCTGGACACAGGATGACAGCAGACTCCTGCTGCAGGCTGGGGTTGGTAGCAGCACAGGGCTGTTCCTGGCACTCGGTGCGCCTACCCCAAATGATGGTAGAATCAGCCTGGAGCCGCCACAAGCCCCAACCTGCAGCAGCAACCTGCTGTCCTCCCACATGCAGCTCCGGGGGCACATGCCCCCAGGAAATGCCCAACACAGACCCACAGCCCTCCAGGGGGGACATGGAGCAGCAAAAGGTGCGCCCTGCCCTCCCTCCCCAACAATTCTCATTGCTGCTGGTGCTGGTTGCTCCCAGAGCCACTGCAGCGGGGGCTAGGATGAGTGCAGACAAGCTGTGCTGCGTCCCACACTACTTGGGACTCCATTTGTTGCCACTCCCCCCAGCCCTTACTTCAGTGGCCCCGGGAGCAGCCAACACCAGCTGGCTGCACCATGGCACGGTCCAGCTCAGGAGCTGGGGTGAGTGGGGAAGGGCAGAGCCCAGGCACGGGGGGACAGGCAGAGCACGGTGCAGCCCCAGGAATGGCACCCATCCCTGCATCCCTTCTCTTGTCCCAGCCTCACTCTCCCCCTCACTGCCTTGGGAACCTATCCCTATTTGTTACATTATAAAGTGGGTTCACTTTATGCATAGTCTATGGTATAGTCTATGGTTGAATCTCCAAATTGGCCCTGAATCTCTCCAAATCGATTTGGAGGCTTCCAATTTGATTTACAACTCTTAATGAGTCTCCCAGTGCAATTCAGATTCAGAGATTTGGCCTCTGAATCGAGCCAAAACTCCTACAAATTGAATGACTACCGCAGCTTTGCACAGCCCTAGTCTGTGTCTTATTTGGAGGTGTGTGATATGAAAGGAAACATGGTATCTGCTTTGTACCTTTTTGAATGATATAGCACAGTAAGTGGTATCACCAAGAAGACTTTAATTTTCAAAACAGAAGGAAAAATTATCACATTACAGCCCAAACAGTAGTGAATATGTATTACTCTGCTAATTTAGGACTGTGTGTGCAATGTAGGTATAGAATACTGTGTCCTTAGCAAAGATAAAGGATGATGAGAGAAAAAATTGTACTGTACGTATAACAGGGTCCTGCCCCACAGGTGGCCATGATGCCCCTGGAGCCCCCTCAGCCCTTGTCACCTACACTTTCTTTGGACTCAATCCCCTTCAACTTTCCTGCCACACCTTGATTAAATTATGCTTTTAGGAAAAGGGGAGGCTGCCTGAGTGCTACCAAAGTGAGATCTCATACCCATGAACACAGGTGTCATTTCTCATCACCTTAAGGGCTAATTACATGGCCCCCTCAACTCCCCATGTAGCCACGCCCAAGCTTCATGTGTGTTACCATTCAATCTGCTCTGTTTCTGGGCCTGAACCCTCTCAGGTTCCCTCTCTGCCCTGCCCCCATGCCCAAGCCCTCTCTGGCTCCTGTCTCCATCCTGCTCTCAGGCTACAGGCCCCTTGGCCCTCCTTCATCTCACCCCACATGGGCTTTGCATCCCTGATCCTAGCTCTCACCCCTTGCAGGCTGCAGGTCCCTGATCCTGCCTTCTTCCATCACTGTGTCTGTAGCCCTGCTCCTTAGCTATGGCCCCCACCCCTTGGGCTCTGGCCCCATTCCTGGTCCAGTTGAGACCTCCACCACTCCTACAGTCTCAATCCCTAAATCATCAGTCTTGCCTACCCCAGCTCATGTGTCAGTCAGGAGCCTTGCTGCAGCCCTTCTACTCAGGAGCTATTCTCTCCATGGCTTCCATGTCAGATCATATGCCCAGCTCAGGCCTGGACTGATATCCTGCAACTGCAGCCCCTTTTGGATCATATGGCTCCCTTGATTGCCCTCTGGCTCACCAGTAGCTTGTTTCTCCTGCAGCCTGCCTTCCCTTAAAGTGGCAGGAATACCAAGCCCCCTGCTACAATATGGAACAGTCTAATATTTTAAAAATGTACCTGCATGTACCTACCATGCCACTCTTACCTAGTAGAAGGATTCAGGGAAAAGAAGGAGTAGGTAGCAAAGCGCCTTGTTCACAAACTGAAGAGTCTACTTATGACTGTGTCTCTTAGATGTATATACTGCCCATTCTTTGTCCACACCCTATCAGGACATTTTTTACCTTATGTTCTTATGAGTAAGGGGGTGGGCATGAAAGGGCTTAAGATTTCCAATCAACATATGGCTGATAGTTAAACTCACTTGAGTTTGATTCTAGCTACTGCACACATTTGCCTTCCCTGACAACTGCCATATGCTCTTGCCATACACAGTGCAAATGCTTACAAAGCCTAAAACACATGATGTAACTTAGTAAAGTTCTAACATATTAAATTATAGGGGCTTTTCACCACTCCACAGCCTGACAATCTGGGATAGGATCAGCTCATCCCTGTCCCCTCCCCAGTCCTGGCCTGGTACTGCCCCTCACAGATGGGGTCTACATTTTGCAGCGGGGGAAATGCCCTTCCACAGCCTGGTGAGCTAAGCTAGGATCACCTCAGCCCCACCCCTCCCCAGACATCCACCTCTGAAAGGTGGGGGGGAGGGAATGCACCCCCTGGCCTGGTACTGCCTCCCCCAAGCAGAGTCTGCACAGCATGGGAGGGAGTAAAGCCCTTGGTACAAGAACTTTTCATCCTCCCCTCAAGCTCTCGCACAGCCTATCAAGCTGGGCTGGGATCACTTCAGTCCTTCCCCTCCCCAGCTGCCCACCTCTGAGAGGTGGGGAGAAAACACACCTCCCAGCCCAGCATTGGCCTCCCCAGATGACAGCTCTCAATCAGGTGTGGGCTGCCACTGCACTGAGTTCAGCAGCCTTAGGCAGAGTCACTAAGGGCTTCTGTATGTGAGCATCCCCAGGCTCCTGACCAGTGCCAGTGCAAGCTTCTGCCTAGGGTTACTATATTTCGAGTACCAAAAAAGAGGACATCTGTGGGTAGTGGGGGGCAGGGGGTGAGGAGAGCGGGGAGGGGTATATGATGGGGAGGGGACAGTGATACGCCCACGCCCTGTTTCTGCCCCTCACTCCCAAGCCCCTGCAGGCCCAGTGCTACTGGTGTCCTGCACTCTCAACTTGCAGCCCCCTACCCCGCCAGCCCTGCCAGTGCCTCTCACTCCTGACCTGCAGCCCTCAGCCCCACCGCTACCCCTCAATCCCAACCCACAGCCCCTGTCCCCCCCAGCCCTGCTGTCCACACAGTGCAAACACACACACACACACACAAGACAAACCATCTGTGTCTCTTACCTGGGAGCAGTTTGCCAGGGCCTGTGTGCAGACCACACGACCCCCGACAGCCAATCCCCTTGTCCGCTGCTTCTAGGCCCAAGCAGTCAGCCCAGGAAAGCAGAGGCAAAGCAAAAAATGGGACATTTGCTCACAATTGAAAACCCGCCTGGACACGAGGACAGGGGTCCAAAAAAGAGGGCATGTCCAGGAAAACCGGACATATGGAACCCTGCTTCTGCCTGTCTTGGCCATCTGAACACTGAACATCACTTCAGTTTGTTATCAGCTCAGTCTACACAGCTTAGAAAAAACTGTGAAGATTGAATCAATTCTGCCTCAGGCTTTTTGAACTTCTGTACTTAGCCACTATGATTAATCAGGCAAAATAAGTAATTATAATTTGTAATTACCCAGTTTTCACATAAAAGTGGAAGCATTTGTACATCTGAATTGATAAGCTTGCTGGAGGCCCATTTGTTCCACATGTGCCAAAATTTTCAAAGTGACTAGTGATACTGGATTTCCCAATTTTCAGGAGTCCCTGCTGAGAAGCTGTAAGGTAAGTAACCCAAACTACTTCATCTTAATATACCAAGCCTTATTAAGGTTTCTCAAGTTATACACTCAAAAGTTGTTTGCATCAAGAGAAAGGAAAAACTACTTGTCATATCTGAAACTTTTGGGCATGGCCTCCCATGTCCTATTATATATTATGAATATAATAAGCAGCTGCTAATTAGCAGAGTACATTTTATATACATTTTTTAATACATTCTGTTCTTTTAACTCATATACCTTATCATTGCATATTCCCCTTAGATACCAAATGTGCAAGCTCTCTTTAATAAACCAGCTGTGCACTTACAGCAGTATCTAAAGAATAGCCAAAGGAATTTTAAGTGGACACAAAAATGGTGAATAACTTCTAATGAATTATTGGAAGTCTCTCATTTTCCATCATTTCCTAATAGAGAAGTGAAAAATTCCTTTAAAATAGTATGTTTTTTTACATACCATGTACCTTTAAATAACATGCACACCTTTTTTTTTGAAGGCAGAGTAGGGGGAAAGAAAGATGTTTCAAGAGTCCTGCCTGACTGTGTGACACAGGGCAAGTCCTCCAATAAATACAATGCCTAGGAAATGCGGCATCCCAGGAGACAATCTGCGTGAGGCAGCAGAAACTTCCTGATGTGGCAGGACAGCAACAACTCCGGGCCCCCAGCACTTGGAAGGGCAGCAACCAGCCTGTTACTTCTTTATTATATATAGTTCTTTATATAGTAAGTTCCGGTAAGTAATAAAATGTTGTTTCTACACCACAAGCCTCATCAAGATACTACAGACTACATGCAACAGTTCACTTGCTGTGCACCAGCTCAAGGTGCTCAGACCATAAGAGGGTTAACACTGGATTCCACCCCTGCTCTTTCATCCCCAAAGAAAAGCAGCAGCCATCTGGGCATCTATACTTGTATACCCCCATTTCTATTTCAGCAAAAAAAGCTTCCTCACTTCCTTGCTTAAGATATGCACCCCAATTTTGGAGGGTTGATTTTGGGGGGGAAGAGTGCATGTGGTAGGCAAGTAAGTACAGTATATTTATTTTAAAAGATTTGAGCAGTGGCCATTTTATTACTAAGAAAGGGAGCTGCCACTTTTCAGTCTTTTCTTAACATGACAAAAACATTTTTCATCTAGAAACCTGAGCAGCAAAGTCAACAAGATTGTCATGTTGCATGACTAGGCTGTACCTTTTTTAAAGCCTATACCTGAGATTTCCACAGAAATATTTGCATAATCATTGATTAAAGTGTGAAAATCAATTGTGGGCATGAAGGAATCCCCTTGTTTGTCAAAGGAAGAAGAAAGCAGCCACTTGGTCAATAGCTTGATTTAATAAAACAGCAGCCAAATAGTGGAACCAAGAAGAACTGACAAATCTAATCTTTTAATCCTGTCTTTTTTCCATCCATTTGCGTATTGAATAAAGGAGGAGGAGAAAAGCCATAAAAATGCATATGTTACCCAGCAGGGTCCCTATTTTGGTGAGTCTTACACCCTATGGAACTGCGATTTCCTCATCTTTCAGACGGAAGTGATAGAACTCTTTCATTTATTTTGTGTGAGTTCAGTGTTCGCCACTGTGGTTTTCCTTTGATACTGGAGCAGAATGTAAAGAGAGCACACAAGTTCAAAAAAGGGGCAAAAAGTAGATGAACTGTCTCACACTAACACATCCTACCAATGCACGGGTACATAACTTGAGTACAGGCACCTACACAGTTTGCTGGAGTTACCATTTACAAAAACAGATTAAAATAATGCTTTCCAAATTTGTGACAGTGAAAATATACTCAGTTAATGAATTCTAAGCTATTGCATGGATTTGATTTTTTTCCCCTAAAATCAGCAAATACCCTTACCTGCTTAGCTCAAATAATCCTAGCATATTTTTTCATAGGCCTCATTAGCCAATTTCCCCTACCCTTTGTGTCTGCCCTAATGGGGACAGGTTCCTTTTGGAGGTTATTACTACTGTGTATTATTTGTATTACACCAGCATCACCCAATTCCTAGTTTTGGATTACCTAGGTCCCAGTGCTACGGGAACAGGGGAAAGAAGACTGTTAGCCCATTGTACTAGACTCACAAACTTGTGGGGTGGGTGGGCCAAAGCTATGAGTATTTTATCTTATATGTTAAGAAGCCAGTCATTGAAATACAATAAATGCAGTGTGCTCATTTGCTGTATCATTTTCATATTTGGTTAATACTGATCAAGGCAATCATCTTTGGCCCCATGTTTTTTTGGATCCAAAACCCACTCCTGCCTAGAAGATACAAATACATGGATTGCTGTGGCCAGATCAGCATGTGACAGGAGGGAGGGGGCCAACCTCTTGGAGAAACTTTGTTAAAAACAATTTTAAAGAGCTGTTGCTACCTAATTATCAAGCAGTATTAAGAAATGAAGAAGAGTCCAGAAGCTATGAACCCCCTTGATAATCTGAAGACAGATGGTCTCCACAGTAGACAACAGAAGTAGCTCCTTTCACTATGTCTTCCTATCCACCAGCATCACATGCATTTTACCCATATTTAAAATGAAACAACTGATCTTCTTCCACGTGCAGAGATTGTTTTATGACTATAGTGTCACTACTGGAAACTATTGTTCTGGGTGTTCAACTCTTCTGCAAGAATTTAAAAAAAAAATAAAACATATACTATAAATAGGTAAAACCCATGTTTTACTAAGTAGGTGACAGCTTTCTGTAGAAAAGCCTGAAATCAGGTGATGACTATTAATCAGGCCTGCCCAACTAAAATGTAGTGCAAACTATAAAGAATATTATTCTCAGTAGTCAAATATGGAGTATTTTTCATCTGCACTGGGACATATTTCAAACAATTCAAAACAGTAGGCGATTCCATGGAAATCTACTCCATGAACAGAAGTCCCATACGTAGGTTCTCTTTTGCTACAAGCTTAGCAGATTTGAATAGAATTAAAGGATGGATTTAAGCAGTTCATTGGAAGGGGAACTTGTATTAATGTGTAGTTCTACTATCTTATTCAACAAATTTGCTATATACTGGACTAAATCCTACAGGCATTTTTAATGCAAAAATCGTTTTCACTGCTTTTTACTAGTTAGGCTTGCAGAGACCACACAGAAAAAAGTGACTTAAGCTGGGTTCTGTTCCTGTTTATGCAGGAATTGTTTACAACAAGTTTGCACAGCTGCTTCTGAAGGTACAAAGTAAAGACAACTGGTTTGCAAAAGTATATAAATGAGGGCAACATTTGACTAGCACTTCAACACACTTGAAACTACTACCAATCATCATCTGACTATGAACTGCCAATATTCATGTGAAACTTTTGCATGTGCCAGAAAGATTCATGATAGCATTAGCATAGACATATTTTAGAACATGCATGGCTACCTCACCATATACCAATTTACAGGATTGGAGGAGTCTATAATGAGGCATTAATATTTAACTTAAAAGAAACATAATAAAATTTTAATATGCATGTATTTCCAGATACTTCTAGCTATTTTAAGGGTACCAAAATTACCATTTTTTATTTAAAGGGCTTATTAGAACTTGGCATTCCTAGTACACCAGCACATCTGTCTTTATTATCACTCTGCAGAGATACAGGCAAGAACTAATTAAGATTTATTAAGATATTTAAAATGGGCCATAATTCCCCAGTTTGCTTTGCCACACATATCTTTTAGTGCTTGATACATTTTTCCACCTCTGAACAGTACTGTATCATCACTGCAGAAGTACTATTGACAGCTAATAAACTAAAAATGGATCCTCAGCTGGTATAAATCAATGTACCTCCACTAACTTAGGGCTGATGACAATGGAACTATGCCGATACACACTAGTGATGGATCTAGCCTTGAAAAAGATAAATTTATGACTCACGTGCTGCCCTTTTGCTGGACCAAAGTTCTGTTTCATCTCCACCTCAGCCAGGGTTGTTCCTATTTAATTAACCAAACAAATTATTCTGAATTATTTAAAAATATTCTGGACGGTGCAAAGAATCCACATTACTAAGCACATAGGAACCTGGAAATAGTGCAAGAAAACAATTGGATGTTGGGAGGAGTTAAGGTTTGGTTGCCCACATTTCATTCAGCACTACTCCCTTGCGATTTTTGTTTAGTTTTCTTTGGGTTGTTTTTTTTTTTTTTACTACTTGCCATTTGGCATCTATGACTGATTCAGACAGCTTTGTCTTTCTTTTATTCTGCTGCATATGAATTTATGGTCTGTCCCATATTCTCAAATCTGGTTAGTGATTTGGGCTAGGGACAGACATTACACATAGAACAGTTTAATTGATCTGAAACTGGTTTAAACCTGTAACAGAACAGACATTCAGTGCACATAAACCAGTTTGGGATAAACCTGGTTGAATGTAGTATCAGATTTAACTGATCTGGGTCAAAATGGTGTATGTGGGGGCAGAGGGTGTCTCTGTTCCATGCTGGGGGGGAACTATTCCCCCTCCTCCATCTCCCTCCAGAGGGGCAGCAGGAGTGCGGAGCTCAGCTGGGCAGGGTGTGAGGCTGGAGGGTGTAGGGACCCTCACACATTCCTCCCATGGTATGCACTCCCCACTGCCTGGCAGCAGCAGCAGGCAGGGAGGTCAGGGCACTCGTGCCTGGTGCTGCACTGTGCAGGGGGAAGGAGTGGAGCCTGCCCCACTGCTGGGGCTCTGCTCCCTGCGCCTGCAGCTCCAGCACTCACAGCGGGGCAAGTCCTGCACTGGAGCTAGCTACCTCCTCCACTCTCTGCTGTGCAGGTCCCTGCTCTCTGCCGAGAGTGGAGGGAGCCTTGTCCCCTGCTTCTGCGTGGAGTCCAGCATGGGGCTTCCCCGCTGCGAGTGCAGAGCTGCAAGCGTGCAGCACAGAACCATGATAGAGGCAGCCAGCAATGCACTAGGGGCAAGGAGTGCAGCCCCGCACAGCCTGCCCAGCCGCTTCTATCACCGAGACTCCATGCTGTGCTGTGCCTGCAGCTCCACACTTGCAGTGGGGAAGCCCCGCACTTGACTCCACATGGAAGCAAGGGGCGGGACTCCCTCCACTCCCAGAAGAGTGCAGGGACCTGCATAGGAGGGAGCAGGGGAGGTAGCTGGCTTCAATGCAGGGCTTCCCTGGCTGTGAGTGCTAGAACTTCAGGTGCGGGGAGCAGAGCCTCAGCGATGGGGCAGGCTCCACTTTCTCCCACTGCATAGCACAACACCAGGCATGAGTGCCCTGACCTCCCTGCCTGCTGCTGCTGCCAGGCAGTGGGGACTGCATGCCATGGGGGGAGCGTGTGGGGGTCCCTACACCCCTCACCCTCCCACCCACACCCTGCCCAGCTGAGCTCCGCTCTCCCACTGCCCCTCTGGGGGGGAGGAGGAGTAGGGGGAAGAGTTCCCCTCTGGGACTGGGCAGCATCCCATAGACCCCCCATCCCACAGCAATGGCAAGAAGAAGGGGGAAGAGTCCCCCTCTGGAACCAGGCAGCCTCACAGAGCCCCCCTCCCCGCCTCACCACAGGGTGGGGCAGGAGGCAGAAAGAGAGAGAAGAGCCCCTCCAGCACCAAACAGGACCCCCCTTCTGGCCCCGCAGTGGTTGGGGAGAAAGAGGCGGGGAAGAGTTCCCCTCTGGGGTTGGGCAGCCCTGTGTGCCTGGATTGCTCCTGGCTGGGGCAGGCCTGCCAGGGCCTGGCCACAACCCACCCCCAGCTCAGCTTCCCTTTAGAAGGGAGGGCTGCTCTAGTGCCCCCAGGCTTCTGGCTTGAGCCACTGCAGGCATGTGCCTGTATTTCCTGAATAGAAAGGGAACGTCTACACTCTTGGAAACCGATTAACTCTCTGCAGGTTAGACTAACCTGCAAAGATTGAATCAATGTAGGCTCAGGCTTTTTGAATGTCTGTCCCTAGCCTTGGGGTGCTTTAACAGTTTAGAGCAGGGATCAGCAATTATAGCCTATGAGCTGGATCCAGCCTGCAAAGACTTTGTATCTGGCCTGCAGAGGTGAAGCTTCAGCAGCAAGAGGTTCTCCCTGTGCGGTACCACAGTATGTCACTGGGGGCTCCAGCAGAGGGGAGCTCTTCCTGAGCCACACTGCAGTCAGCTGCTTGGGGCTCGGGGCTCAGCTGCTTGGTGCAGTCTGGTGCTTTGGCTGCACTGACAATGCCACAGCTGAGTGACAGGGAGAAGCAGTAGTGGTAGCTGGGTCCTGATACCCACCCTCCTCTCACACGTGCTGGGTCATTCTGGTATCTTCACCAGAAAATGTTGCTGATCCCTTCTTAAGAGGATCATGGACTTTAAAGGGCAAGTTCTTAGCTATTTTTGAAAATCAAACCCCTTTGAAGTAACTTGCTTCCAACAAGTCACCCCCAAATGACTACTCACCCTTGAAAATTTAGACCCGTGTTTTTAATGTCATAGTTTGGCCTATATTTATTATACCATGTGGCAATATTTGCAGACTGTTGCTTCTGGGCATTGCACATGTAGGCTGGATTTTCAAAGAACCTAGGAAGTCTGGTGAAATTCAGTGAATGACAGATCTAATTCCATAAACCTCCTTGGAAAAAATCTCAGTCCTATATTGCATAACATTTTGTTTTTAAGTAGTTCAAAAAGATTCAGCACCATATCTGACTTACCTGCAACTAGGAGCAACATCTTAAAAGATTGTAGAATATTCATAGCAGATTTAAAAATAAAAGGATACAGATTGTAAACCATGAGAGATTACCCAGAGATACTCAGTGGACAATCCAAAGTTTAAATTGTTTATATCTATTAGTAACCTCTCCAATTTCATTTTGATCTTCTCATTATTGTAATGAGGAAACAGCTTATGCCTATCTGTAGATAAGTAGATCTGAAGTTAAAATACACAGGACACAATCTCTAACCCAATTATATGTATACATAGTCCTCTCTTCTTCTTTATATATGTACAAATACATAAACAATCAGCAAAAGGAAAAAAAATTATTTGATATAACAACACAGGAAATGCGTTCAGTTGACAGAAAGAGAAGACAAATCACCCTCATAGTACAACCAACAATTCAAAACATCTCAGGAAATACATTCTGATCTATGATTTGATATCCATTATGTTTTGATGAGATATAGAAAAAATTAGGGTAATGTGAAACCTAACACAATTTGTAATTATAAAAATGCCAAAATAAATGTCGGCTAATTTTTAAATTTCTAAAATCCACATGATTCATGTAGTATACCTTAATAAAGATAAAATGTTATGTGGTTACAATGTTTAAGGCATAGCTTTATTTACAGGAATTACAGGTAAAATAAATTGCTTTTAAAAAACTGTTCTCCAGGTCCCAGACTGTACATTCCATTTTATTATAATTTTGACCTAAAATGATTTCTGCTAAACTTAGAATATATAGACACAGACATGTTTACATCCAAAAATTACAACCAAAACCCTCTGATGCTGAAAGGACGCGAAGTCAAGCACTTGTAAAGGCTGTCTGTACAAACTTAATTCAATCCATTTGTGTATATATGCATCCACAAAGATCTAGTGAGGACAGAATCATAGGGGAATTTAGTTCCTAATATCTAGATAGTCTCTACTCAGCACTATAACTGAGATTTTTCAAGGGTTTATCCCTTTCCCAAATTTCAGTTGGTTTTCAGCAGGGATAGTAAATGGCCTGTTCCTCCACAAAGAATACTCCCTACCAAGGTACATGTCCCTGCTTGGAAGCATGGAGCCAATGAGAGATTTTTTAATATGTGCAAAATGACTTATTTTTCTCTAGTCTAATTTACAGAAATGAATGAATTATCTGAGCAAAAAAATAAATAAATAAATTCAGCCTGAAGCAGACACCTTGAAGGGAAGAATTCAGCCCAAATATTCAGACTGATAATGTCAGAAACAACTGATTAAAAGGTCTTCTAGTGGAAAATGTCAGGCAACCTTAATTGTGGGCAGGACTTATCATCCCTGCATATGGTATACACAAGTGCATACAAACACCAAATATTGTACACAGTTGTCAAATGTTTTCTCCAGATGGGCCATTTGTGGGGCCTAAATGCAAAATTTGACTGAAATATATACAGTAAAAGATACGTTATCCGGCAACTTACAAGCTGGCATGCACTATTAACCAGCATGCCAGCTTGTAACGGAAAAGTGAAACCGGAAGTGCCCACCGTGGCACTTCCAGTTTCGCCAAACCCCCACGACCCGGCGCAAAGCAGCCTGTCTTGCCAAGCCCCCATAGCCCGGGGCATAGCAGCTTGCATGGGGCCCACCTCCCTGTCCCTCAGGGTCCGTGGGAGGAGCGGCAATGCGGTGGGAGGGGTGGCAGGAGGGGTGGCAACAACCCAGATGCGGCGGGAGAGGTGGCGGCCTGAACAGACAAAGACTCCTGTTCGTGCCGCTCAGTTAACCAGCATATTTTGTTATCTGGCATCCCCCATTCCCCATGGGTGCCAGATTACAAAGCTTTTGCTGTATATAAAAAATTTAAAGGAATCTTTATTTTTCAATTTTTTCTTTGTTACCATTTTTCACATAAAAAACCCAATGATCCTAGAGGAAGCATGCAGTTAGAAATTGTTTAACATAGTAAAAATGTTCTGTATAAATCTTGGGTAAAAGACAAGTAGCAAGAGAAGGTGATGGCCAGACAGCACACCAAAAGCAACACAGAAAAACCTACAGCCTCAGGATCCCAGATCCTAAACATGGTTCAGAGGAAAGTGACTACCCATTAGTTGCTAAAATTAAATAAAAAAGAAGTCCACACTCCAAGTTTAAAAGTGTGGTCAATGTGCTGAACACATAACTAAGAGATGGGAATACTAGGATTCTAGCTCCATTGAAGATATTTTTTTCCTTTTCTCTTTAGCCCAGCTCAGTTTTGTTACCTACAAAACAGGGATGGAAACTACAACAGATAGAGCCACTTTACACAGGTGCAGCCTTCAGTGGTAGTGCCCTTTTAGTTAGGGACAGAAATTACACATAAACCAGTAAAAGCAATCAGAAACCAGATCAAATCTGTAACACAGCAGAAGTTCAGTGCACATAAACTGCTTTCAAAGTGGCCAAAACCAGTTTAAGATACACCTGGATGGAGGTAGTATCAGACATAACTGATTTAGGTTAAATCAGTTTATTGAACTTCTGTCCCAGATCCCCTCCATAGTCAAGTTAACTCACAATCCTTCAGCATCCCAGGATCTCTGCAAGACCCCCTCGCAGGTGGGCAGACTTGCCAGCTGAGCAGGGAGGTGTGCTCTACTGCCCCCTGCTTCTGGTTTGGGCCACTACAGGCATGTGGCTGCATTTCCAGAATCAAAAGTGAATGTCTGTTCACTTATTTGTTGGTTCAATCTACACCGCTTAGACTAACCTGAGAAGATTGAATTGATTCAGCCTCAGGCTTTTTGACTGTCTGTACTTAGCCTGAAAGGGCCAGACAGAATGTCTGCCAGGACACATTTAAAAAAGAATCACAGGCTCTTTTAACGTCAACCTGGACAAGCCAAAAAGCCCTATGTAAAATGTTACTAAAAGGATGATACCACTAGTAGAGCAGTACTCACCTAGGACAAGGAATATCATTGCCATTGCACTTGCTAAAGCAGGCTAACTGAGACACTGTGACACTGAGACACATATTGTATTTACTTGAATATAAGACAACCCCCTCAACAATCGGAAATATTCACATATGAAGCAGAGGCAGGAGCTGGGGGCTGCTGCGGCTCTAACTCTGGTCCTGAGCACAGGTCAGGGCCAGAGTCAAACCCACAGCAGCCTCAGGCCCTGCTTAGCTTCCCTTCTGTAGCTTCTGCCCCCTACCCCTTTCCCTCCCATTTACTGTCAGACTGTCAGATGCAGCTCAACTCCAGCTTGGGCTCGGGTCTCTCCCACA
>NW_005843245.1:103667-105512 GCF_000455745.1 Alligator sinensis | reverse complement strand
AACCTCTTCCCCCTGCCAAGCTAATCAGCAACACTGACACTGTTGCATGGCCAGGCTGAGCTTCCACATGCTATGGGAGCAGCTTGAGCACCATCTAACAGCAAGGGAAGGAGAGGTGAAGAGGCCAAAACTGAGTTGTGGGGAGGATGCAGACACTGGGGGGAGTGGAAGGAGGGGCAGAGGCTGTGGGAGCTGAAGGTGGGGCAGTGCAGGTATGGGAGGGCACAGGAAGACTGCAAAGGAAAGAAATGTGCAGAGCAGAGGGCAAGGGGGCCACCTGCTTTTCCCACTGTAGCAGCAGGGGTAGAAGGAGCCACCTGCTTTTCCCACTGTAGCAGCAGGGGGAGAAGGAGAATTAAAGACAACCCTCCAATACTTAGATTCTTTACCTAGAAAATTATAACCAATTTATGTTTTCCATTTTTAGAATCTAATTATTGGGGGTCATTCAGGGTTGTCTTATATTTGAGTAAATATGGTGCCATATATCTCTATCCTGTCATGGCTAGTCCAGGGTGCAGTTTGCATTATACAGTAGTTTAAAGCTGGTAAACCTTGCAAAAAGGTTCAAGCATTTCACACCCTGAAAAGACTGGGATTTTGGTATTGCATGTTTCCATGTTAGTGCTCCAATCCATATTTTATGGTGCATATTTTATTCTTCCCTGTGTAGTGTCATTAATCTGCTCCCTAGCTGTGCAGAATAATATCCCACAAGATCAGGCTGCTTTTTGAATATTTTATTATCTCTCGTGCTATTTCCAAACTAATATATATTTACAAATTCAACCTCCTACAGGCAGAACTATATTGTTTTCTCTCTGCGTTTGAGAATTAAGGTAGAGACATCGAATATAAATAGAAAAATCTATCCACAATCATTTGTGTTGAAAGAGAGAACCAATCATATATCAAGCTGTGTGAGAAAAGGAGAAAAAAAGATTTGCATATAGCAACAAAAAGGGGAAGGGTATACTCACACAGGCTATGTTCCTGTTGGAACATATCTTTATATTTTACTAAAAGATAACATATCCTTTTAGCACTGTCCACATAGTACCAGAATAATCAGTGTTAGTCGAGAAGCAGGGTGAAAAAGCTTTACTAGCAAAGTCCGTAACTTTATCCTACAAAACAATAACTACTCCTAAATAATTTTAATGCTTTCTCTATTCAGTTTTATTGTTATTGTGATATACCTCAATAAGTTTAAATGTTCATGGTATTACAGTAGCATGAGGAACCACAGAAAGCCCCAACTACAATAAAACTGTGATGATTATACCATAGATGGGGTGCAAACCTGCAGAGCGGAGAGACATGTGTATTCTCTGTATTCCAAGCAGGACGCAGCTAGGCTCCATGACAATATTAGGGAATGTAAAAGCATTCTCAAAAAGGAATGTAAGAATATGGTCACTCAGTCTGCAATTACACAGATGCAGTGACAAGTTCTCATATGAAAGAAGGGATGAATGCTCCGCTAGTTAAGGTACTGGATTTGGAAATTCTGGATTTTTATCATCATCATTCTGTCACTGATGTCCTTTTTGACCACAGCACGTAAATCTCTCCAGGTCCTAATTTGATATGCATAAAACAGCAAGACCTTACCTCATATGACTATTGTTAGGATAAATTTATTAGTGAGGTCCTGGGAGCCCTAGAAGTAGGATGTAGTGGAGTGGTAACACCACTATAGTTAAGGTTGATATGAGTTTGCCAATTAAGAGCCAGTTAGGCAGACAGACAGACAAGGTATGCAAGGGTCACAGCTCAGAAGCTAATATAGCTTCTCTAGAAAGTTTATGGGACATTTTTCCTTCCTTCTTCTGGCAGCAGGAA
>NW_005843245.1:101043-103636 GCF_000455745.1 Alligator sinensis | reverse complement strand
TAAGTCTATTTGCCCAGTGGTGACACACAGGGGGTGCACGAGAGTGCACATGCACCCCCTGAGAGCCCTGGTGCACCCCCTGACAGGCCATGCTCCCCGCTTAGGTGACGGGCACGGGGGGCAGGCAGGATGACCGGTGTCCCCCTGTGAGTGCCAGCAGGGGGTGGGAGCACAATCCATGTGTGCCATGGTCGCTTCCCAGTCAGCAAGATTGGGCACAGGGGGGACTCCCCCATGGTTGCTGACTGGTCACGGGGGCACATGCCCCCACAACTAAGGTGGCACCAGTCATCCATGTATCTGCCCAATCTCCTGAAAATCCATTTTCTTAGAGTGAATGTCAACCTTAATGAGAACTAGTGACTCTTCATTTCATATAGTGTTATGTGACACTTAAAAATACTTCGTAAAAAAACAACACAGTTATGGTTAAATCTAAGCCCAATGGTTAGATCATCTTCAAGATGTTCTCTGTAGAAGGTATATTTTTAAAGTACAAAAGCAATCTCAGAATGCATTTGTGCAATATGCAAAACTTAGAGAGATGTATTACTGTTTTTAAAGAAGATGTTTTGCAGGCGTCATGTTTTCAGTTACTTTGATCCAAGCTAGATTTGAAACTGGTTTTCAGATATTATTAGGTATTCAGATAGAAAACTGGTTTTATATCATATTACAAGCATTGATCAACTAAATGCTACCTTAAGTATATCTCCTTATTCTCCAGTGTGAAAATACAGGACACATCATTAATGGGACACTGTCAAATCTGGAAGTTGCAAAATGTTATATATCTTTCCTTGCTTATAACTGTTCACAACATTCACATATATTTCATTCTCTACACTCCAAATTAAATTCTTCAATGTTACATTTTCTCCAGCCAAAATAAATAAAATGCTTGCAACCCAACACCCATATCCTATAATTACATGCAATTTGATGTGTGAGCAATTTAAAACACGACTTAGGGAACTGTTTTACATTTCAGATTCTTTAAGTTTTATAATCAGTGAGGATTTTTTATAGTTTGAGAACTATTTCTCCATCCACAAATATTTGGTTTTACTATTACAGCTCCCTGCCAACTACAAGATCTTTTTATCATTTTCTGTCTTTTTTATGGTTTGTGAGCCTGATCCAGCACCCCTTGGAAGCCTCTGACAGTTTTTTCGTCAATTTCAATGGGCATTGAATGCAATTCTTTGTTAGGCCTCCTCTTGAGATGTACAGGAAAACTAGAGGCTTACAAGAATGAAAAAAACAAAATTCACCATTGTATCCATGAATAAATCTCACACCTGCCAAAGCTCTGCCATTGGTGCCCAATACACTTTTCTATTTCTCCCACAAGCACATTCCATTTCTTATCATGCAGACCTTATTCATGAGAAAAATTCCCAGTTAAAAATTCCAATATACTAATGACCTCCAAGTCACTTCTGAAAACTCCCACCTTGCTCTCACAGTTCACACAGGTGAAGAGAAATTATTGAAGATTCTGTGAATAGGTGGAAGATAGCACCCACTGAATAGCTAGAGACACCTCCTACTAGGCCTGTGCAAAGTGGCTAGTATTCGCTTTGGATTCAGATTCAGCCAATTCAGGAGTCAGTGATTTGATTCAGTGATTCAAATCACTGTCCCGAATCAAACAGGACCCATCCCCTGCCTGCTCTCCCAGCCCCACCAATGGCTGCCCTGCCCCCCCCCAGCCTCCTGGCTCTTAAAAAAAAAAAAGCCCCGTACTCACCAGCTACTGCCAGGAAAGGCGGGGGGGACGGGACACAATCCCTGCTGCCCCCCTCCCCCACTACCCCACACTGCATGGCAGTCTCTGCCACGAGTCCCCATCCCATAACATGACCAGGTTACGAAACGCCTGGACACAGGAGGAGGGGTGGATGTCGTATACTTAGACTTCAGAAAGGCCTTCGATATGGTATCCCACCCCATACTGGTGAACAAGTTAAGAGGCTGTGACTTGGATGACTACACAGTCCGGTGGGTGGCGAATTGGCTGGAGGGCCACACCCAGAGAGTCGTGGTGGATGGGTCAGTTTTGTCCTGGAAGGGTGTGGGAAGTGGGGTCCCACAGGGTTCGGTCCTTGGACCGATACTCTTTAATGTCTTCATCAGTGACTTGGAAGAGGGAGTGAAATGTACTCTGTCCAAGTTTGCAGATGACACAAAGCTATGGGGAGATGTGGACACGCCGGAGGGCAGGGAACAGCTGCAAGCAGATCTGGACAGGTTGGACAAGTGGGCAGAAAACAACAGAATGCAGTTCAACAAGGAGAAATGCAAAGTGCTGCACCTAGGGAGGAAAAATGTCCAGCACACCTACAGCCTAGGGAATGACCTGCTGGGTGGCACGGAAGCAGAAAGGGATCTTGGAGTCCTAGTGGACTCCAAGATGAACATGAGTCGGCAGTGTGACGAAGCCATCAAAAAAGCCAATGGCACTTTATCGTACATCAGCAGATGCATGACGAATAGGTCCAAGGAGGTGATACTTCCCCTCTATCGGGCGCTGGTCAGACCGCAGTTGGAGTACTGCGTGCAATTCTGGGCACCGCACTTCAAGAGGGAT
>NW_005843245.1:26876-100760 GCF_000455745.1 Alligator sinensis | reverse complement strand
ACTCTTTCCTGCTTATGCAGGGGGTCGGACTCAATGATCTATTGAGGTCCCTTCCGACCCTAACATCTATGAATCTATGAATCTATGAATCCCCTACCTGCTCTTCCAGTCCCATCAATGGCTGCCCCACCTAGCCCCAGCTTCTGGTTCTTTAAAAAAAAATTTTTTTAAGCCCTGCATTCACTAGCTGCTGCAGCAGCCATTGGGGCTTCTGGGAGCTTATGGCTTCTGGGGGAGGGATGTAAAAACAGCATATGAGCCTCTGTCTGCAGGCTTTCTGTGCCTTTTGTGAGCTGTTTCTGCCTGAGTAACAGCATTTGTAGGGTACTGGACTGGCTTGGCTTCCTACCTAGTCAGTCTCCTGCTACTTTCTGTTCTTGGAAAGGATTGGATATAGCTTACTAACTAGAATCCCTCTACTTATCCCTATCAATCTATTTCTTTCAATTTATATTTGTTCTTGGGCTTTTTTTCCAACACTTTTTAAAAAGAAAGTTGTGTTTTCCTTGGCAGTGTGATCCATCACTGTGTGGGGAAGCACATACATTACACACACTCACACACATATAACATAGAAGAAGTAGTCATATATTATTAAACAGAACACAACACAGAAGAAGTCAAACAATCATAGAAGAAGAAGAAATTATATATACTTTTTATTAGTTATAGTTACATACAGACTAAAGACAACACAGAAGAAGTCAGATAGAGATTTAGAGTATTAACCACAACACAGAAGTCAGACAGTCATAGAAGAAGATATTATTTTAGTTACACATACAACAGTAAACAACACAAAAGTCAGACTATAATAGAAGAAGAGATTATATATATAGTTATTATGAGTTATTACATACAGACTAAAGACAACGCAGAAGAAGTCAGCTAGAGATTCAAATTAACACAACACAGAAGTCAGACAGTCAAAGAAGAAGAAAAGATCATTGTGAAGGAGTGAGACTGAACATACAGCATGGGGGCTGGCAGGGCTGCAGCTGCAGCCCGGAAAGGAAAGAAAATACCCACCCAGTTTCTGGAGCAGCATCTCACTTAGGATTGGAGAGGGAGGCCACTCAAAGGTATTTCCAGCCCCGGAGAGGGGCAGAGGGGGGTCAGTTCCCTGCAGGCAGCAGGGAGAGAGGAGCAGCTGAGTGTCTCGGCAGGCAGAAACTGCATAGCATGCCTGAAGAATGCTGCGGGAGTGACCCTGAGGCAGGCAGAGGCCTGCGAACAAGCGGCTAGTGAGAATCTCCAGAGCGGAGCTGCGGCTGAGGATCCAGAGCTAGGGAGTTCACAAGGCCAGAGTGAATCTCCAGACTGGAGTTTTTCCAGCAGAGGATCCAGAGGAGGGTTTAAAGGGAAAAAAATCTACAGTCACATGTAGAGCCTTCCTGCACAGGGGGGGGGAGGCCCCAAAAGACTGTGAACGTTCATAGGGGTGCAGGGCAGGCTTGCACTGCAGAGAATGGACTAAGGGATTTGTTCTGGGGACACTGCCAGAGCCCAGCATGAAGGCTCAGAAGCAGGCAGGGGGTAGTTTTCTGTGATTTCTTTTGCTGTCTATGTTTTTGGTTTTGTTTGAGCACAGGCCAAGACCGACCCCTGGAAGGGTGTACCCAAAAGAGGCACTAGGACACCCTGGGGTGCAGAGAAGGTTACAACCTGGCTGCAAAGGAACATTGTAAAACACCATCTGGAGAGGTTAGGCTGAGTGAAAGGGGAGGTTTGGAGCCCCACCGAAGACACAGGGATCAAGACCTGGCAGGATCACCGTGGGCATTGCCTCCTGGGAATATAAAGGTCATCAAAGTCGTGCCAGGAAAGAAAAACATAAGATCCACTTCCTGGCAGACCTGGTGATCTAGAGCCAAGGTCTACCCTGTCGCCAGCTGTAAGCCAACAAGCACAGGGCAGTACTAGCGAGCCCTATAATACCTGTAATTCAGACGTCACAATCATATATAGTTATTATTAGTTATACTTACATACAGACTAAAGACAACACAGAAGTCAGATAGAGAATCATATTATTAACACAACACAGAAGTCAGACAGTCATATAAGAAGAGATATTATTTTAGTTACACACACAACAGTAAACACAACACATAAGAAGAAGTCAGACACAGTCATACATCAGAGAAGACGACAACGACATATATTATTAGTTAGTTACACACACACATACATTTTCCAGCACAGGAAAGATGAATATGAAGTGTGCTGGAAAGGCAGGTGCCAGGTCTTCTGGCAGGGGAGGAAGAAGGGCTAGAGGACATAGGGGAAGAGATAGATCTGCAGGTCCCATCCCCCCCCACAAACATAGATGCATCCTCTTTCTTGGCAATCATGACTCTTCTGCTGCCAGTGGAAGCAAGGAGGTGGGAGCGGTACCTGTCTCTGCAGCTGCACCACCTTCCCTAACACTGGAAATAGGCACCAGCAGCAGAATGACAGTCTTCTCCATCCCAGTTTCATCTCCCAGCATGAGCCTCCATTGCCAGAGGAGGAGCTGGATCTGGAACCAGGGCACATGAGTTCCCTAGCTAAAGAAACTCTGGGGACCAAGGGGGAATCTGAGTTTGTGCTCCACCCCCCTCAAAGCTCCCCTAGACCCAGGTCTCCTTGTCAGGAAGGCACCTCAGAGGAGGTTGTGGAAACAAGTGGCTCAGCTGAGTCAGGTCCTCCTGTTGTTGTGCCTCTGCCTGCTGAGGAGGAGAAGGCAGGATCTTCACCTTCAACCCAGAAGCAAGGGAGTAGTGTAGTGTGGGATCATTATGAAGTGGCACATGACCCCAAGTATGCTATCCACCAGAACTGTCAAAGGCAGATCAGCCAAGACAAGGAGGTGAAACACCACCACCACGGTGATGCTGCTGCATCTAGGGCACAGCACCCCTTTGCTGGGGTCCTCCCTTAGGTCCTCTTCTTGCTACCTGCACAGCCCGTGCCTGCGCAGCTCAGCTCGGGGAACAGTTCTGCAGCCTGTCTCCTGCAGTGTTCCCCTGGCCATTTTCCCACTGCCGGCTTTTATTGCAGCCAGGCGGCACTTCTCTGTGATGTCACCCACCCATGCCAATCCCAGCTGCAGACAAAAGTGACTGACAAAGCGCGCAGGCGTTCCATCCCAGGGTTTCTCATCCAGTGCATCTCCCCCTGAAAAAGGTAAGTTCACCCTGTCTTCAGGGCTTTTCTCTTCCTTGTCTCAGCAGGTTGGCTCTGCCCTGGGTCACGCTGTGGAAGGCATCTCCTGGCTTTTTACCTTCATCCCCCTAGGACACTCCACGTACCTGAGGCTGGAAAGGCTGGTGGAGCAACAGAAGGCCATCGATGAGATAGCTTTGCTTGGGGAGATTGGGATCAGTGGCCCCCTGAACAGAGCTGAATGAGATATCATCTCCCAGATCTTGGTGGTCCTCATGCCATTCCTTGAGGCCACCGAGACCCTCAGTGCTGGCAATTCCCTCCTTAGCCAGGTGATCCCCATAGTGAAGGAACTTGAGAATCAAGTGGATATGTTCCAGGGGATCAATGTACCTGGCTGGGTTAAGCCACTGTCACCAGATGTGCAGGCACTGATGAGGTGGCTGAAGGAGGGCATCAGGAAAAGGTTGGATCCCTTGAGGTCCAGTATGGTCCACATGCTGGCAGGCATGTGCAACCCAAGGATGAAGGAGAGCATGTTCACCGGCAGCTCCAAAACCCTTGATCACTTGATGGAGGTGCTGGTCAACAGAGTCAGGGAGTCAGAAGGGCAGAGGTGAGGGGATGTGGAAGAGGGGGATCCACTTTCCCGTGCCAGCACTCCCAGCACCAGCACCAGCCAGTCTCCTCCATGCCAGTCATTGCCAATGTGAACCAAAGGCATGGCTTAAATGTTGGGGTCCAGATGCACCAGACCCCAGCCTCAGGCAGGCAGCACTGACGCTTCAGTGGCTACCTATCTCACTGAGGACGTGGAGCCACTGGACTGCAGCCCCTTGGCGTATTGGGCAACCCAAAGCCAGATGTGGCAGGGTCTGGCCATGGTTGCCTGGGAACACCTGTCCTGTCCACTGACCAGTGTTCCAAGAGAGAGGGTGTTCAGCGTTGCTGGGGATGTTGTGACTCCCCATCACACACACTTGGATCCTGGTTTGGTGGAGCAGTTGGTGTTCCTGAAGGTGAAACTTCCGCTGCTGGGGTTCCCCAAGCTCTATCTGCAGACAGAGTGAGTGCCACGCTCCTCACTCCATCCACACCTATTTCCATTTTATTTTTTTAAACCATTTAATGCCCTGCTCTCAGAGCTAGAGGAGACACGCACTGCATCACCAGCCAGCAGGGAAAGAAAATGTCCCTGCTGACCTTCTATGCCAGGATGAACTTGGAGGTATGGTCTGGGGCTATGGGGAAAGAGGAGGTCCTAGGTCCTGGGCATGACTACACTCTGCCAGGGTTGGGAGGCCTGGTGGGACTGCAGGTGGCACAGCAGTCCCAGGAAATGCCAGGACCGAAGATGCCCCAGGTGAAAGATGGGTAGGAGGCGCCATAACCTCCACCTACCACACACATGCATACAGTCCTGGCTGGGGAAAACCCAGACCCATCATGTCTTTGACAGGCCTGAGGTTTGCTGGTTGCAGTGGAGTTGTGAGGCATCAGGTGAGCTCAGCTTAGCTGCCTGGAATGCCAGATTTCAGGTTGAAAAACCCTCCGTCAGGCTGAGAAAGCACCTGCAGTTGGGGTGTGTGTGTGTGCTGTTCCTGAAAGAAGCCAGAGGCTGGCATGCAATGCAGGCAAGAAAGCAAGTCAGTGAAGGTGGAAATGGAGGCATCTGGGGTGAGAGAGACAGCCTGGGGTAGGGGGAAGGGGATGTAGCAGGTAAAAGTGGAGAGGTACCTAGGGAGTCAGATGTTGAGCAGGTTGTACTGTATCATAAATCCAGTGTCTATATTGAGTCCATGATGAAGTAAAGTTCATAGGCCCACTGTGAAAAGTGGTTTGCAAATTCCCTTTCAGGATCAGGGCTGAGAGACTAGAGACAGTGCTTTTTCTGTGAGAAATGTGCCCCCACAGGTAGTTGGGTATTCTTGTCTTTGATAGATTCTGGTGTGCAGTCTGTGGGGGTACTGAAGATACGATCGCAAGTTTTATGTTTTGAGCTGTAAGAAGTTGGCTTCTGGTGATGAGGTTAGGTGGTTGTTTGAATTTACAAAACACTTTTCACATAAGAACCTGATCTCTTAAAAAGCTGAACCATGCAGGGTGATGAACAGGGATTCTGGTTTACTCTGTTTAAAAATCGCAAATTATCTCATTAAAACCCCCAAAATCTGTGCTTTTCCACAATTAAAATGAAACATCATGATATGAAATGCCTGCCCTTCCAGCCCTTCTGGAGAGGACCCCCAGCTGCCAGAGCTATGGGACCAGGGACCAGAGCCAGGGCCCCCAGCCCCTTCAGCAGTGCCTGAGCCCCAGCTGCCACCTGTGAGAGGCAGTGGGGGCTGCAGCCAGAGCAGAGTATGGAGCCCAGCTCCCCCTTTGCTTGCAGGCAGCACAGCCAAAGTGGAGCCAGGAGTGGCGGGGGAGGGCAGGGTGTAGATGAGGACTGCCTACGGCAGGCTTGGGGCTCCCTGCCCTGTTGCCCTCCACCTGGCTGCCATGGCAAAGTGCCTCCAACCTGCACAGCAGCAGCCATGGTGGTGCAGAGTTGTGCCCCCTTCTGCTGCCAGGTGGGAAAAGGGCACCTGACCATGGAAGCAGGGCCGGCATGGGGCTCCTGGCAGCAGCACTGAACCTCTCCACCCTGCTCTGCTGGGAGATCAGCAGGGTGGGGAGCCATGAGCCCACAGCAGGAAGCCCACATCCACCGCTGCCCTATACACAAATCTGGGGGGCACAGGCACTCACATGCCTCTCTCCCTGGGAGTGTGCACAGCAGCAGGGAGCTGCCCCCACATGCCACCTCCCAGGCAAGCCACCCGTGGCTCCCCTTCTGCTCCCCAGCTGGGCTCTATGGCTGTGTATTCCTACCCTGGCTCCCATGCACTGCCCCAACTGGGCAACACTCCCAGCCCCAGTCCTGCCCTACGCCCTCCCTCCCTGACCATAGGGGCCTCAATCTGCCCCCCTGACTTACTTGGAGGGAGCTGCGAGAGCTGCTTTCCATGCTGCCTGGCTACCACCTGCATGTCTATGTGAACATGCACATGCATGTGATGCCCCTTGCCTCCAGTTGCCCTGCTCCCACTCCCCTGAGCCCCAAGCATCCCTTTGCAGGCTGGAACACTGCCAGCCTGCAAGGGGAACCCACATTTTTCCACATTTTTCTCCTTTAAAGGATAAAATCTGTGGTGTTCTTCTTTAAAGGAGAAAATCCATGTACAGTAAAAGCTCTGTTATCCGGCATCCCCCGGGAATGGGGGAAGCCAGATAACAAAATATGCTGGTTAATTGAGCGGCCCCGGCTGCCGCTTCTCCCCCCGCATCTGCGCCCCCCCCCCCCCCCCCCGCATCTGGGGTGTCCCTCCCCCCCTCCCGCAGCATTGCCATCTCTCCCACGGGCCCTGCAGGCCCCGCGGGACAGTGAGGCAGGCGCCGCACAGCCTCACGCAGCCTGTTATCTGCCCCAGGCCATGGGGGCTTGGCAGTGCAGGCTTCTTTGCCCCAGGCCATGGGGGCTCGGAGAAACTGGAAGTGCCATGGTAGGCACTTCCGATTTCACTTTTCCTTACAAGCTGGCATGCCAGTTAACAGAGTATGCTGGCTCTTAAGGTGCCAGTAACCAGAGAGTTTACTGTATTTCTCCATAAAAGGGGAAAATCCATTTTTCTCTGTAAAAGGAGAAAATCCGCATTTTTCCATGGCAAACAGAAAACCTGAATCCCTGATGATCCCTGATGATGAATGCAACACAGAAATGTTTAAATACTAATAGTTTTTATTACTTATGAGCATTTATCCTGTTTCTCAGAGATGAAAGATAGAGGTGGATCATAACTCTTGTGCATCTTAAAAGGAAAAACAACTGTTATGATGGAACCATCCAGCTCAATACCTTAAGAAATCTATTCATGCAATAAAATAATTTGTTGCTCTGTTTTATTAATTTAACGTATTCATCTACCACAAAATAATCACTAGGTCATTCAAAGAAATCAACTGTGATTTGAAAAATCCAGAAAGCCTGTTCACTTTTAATCTATGACTAAAACCCAAATGTTGAGTATGAGCTCTACTAGTTCTAAAATTCTGGAGAACAATACCTAGAAAAAAATCAGTTCAGTTTGCCAATTTCAGATACTTCCTATGTTTTTTTCCAATAAATAATATTTTTGCCTAAATTACCTAGCAGACCTGGTGATAGTTTCTGAACTAATACATAAATTTAACATTATTTTTTCTGCATATTAATTGAATTCCACTTTCTACTGAAATACAGCTTTACACAGTTGAAAAATTAAAATGAAATGCATTATCCAGGATTATTCAGAACAGATTTATGTTATATGGTATTTACATAAATGTGTTGTTGTAAATGTATTGGGTTATATCAAATTCTCTTCATTAGCAAAAAATGTCAAATATAGCATAAACGCTATATTTAGTTACAAATAAACATGTTTGAGTGGTTAACAACCGACGAGAATTAACCTTTCTTTATGAAAATAACTAAAAAGGACAACTCCTGTTGTTTTAAATAATAAGTAAAACTCCGATTTAAATAATTTGTATTTAGATAAATCCAAGTTGTTTTATTACATAAGAAATTTAAAAAGGAGTCCTGGCAGGTAGTTGGAATTCTCAGTGATACTGGTCTGTGCAGTACGGTTAATGAAAAGTGTTTAATAAAAGAGTAGCCATCATATAATACCAGCCAAGCAATATTTATTATGAACCCAAGAGATATGTTTATGTAAAATATGAAAATTAAGTTCCACACATTCATGCCTTGCCTACACACACCATTCTTGTTGTCCATTTGCTGAATACACATGGTATTTTAAATGGTCTGTCCATCCAAGACAAAATGAGTATGACTAATGGCTAATTGCTCTTTCTTGTTTGCTATCTTTCACATGCTATGATATCAGAGTTCTACAAGGGCAACAGTAGTGGGCTGGCCAGAAAGCCTGGAGGGGAAAATTAAATCCCCTTCTTAAGTAGCAGACTAGCAGTCTCCTCCAACAAAGACTTTGCTTCCCTTGGTGGTAATGTGATTCATTTTCCTATAAAGGAGAAGGCTGGTATTTCAATACGTAAAGACAGCCATTACAGTGACATTTAACAAGCCTGAAACCTCTGGCTTTCTTGCTAACCTAGCTCTGCCTTAAGGCTATCAGAGACAAAAGAGGCCTTCTCCTCCAGCAAGCATCAAAGACCTAATAAAAAGCCAAGAAGGAGTAGGCACTCAGCTTCTGTGTCAGAAATGCAAAATAAAAATATAATGTATGCAAATTTAAGGCATGCAAAAAATCATGGAGCTCTGCTTGTGTGTACAGTTGTACTCATAAAACCTGTAATGCACTTTTTGAATTATTCAGCAAGAGGAGGCTGAAAAGCAGCAAAGAAGCTTATTATGTTTGCTTTGCTTCATAGACTATTAGGTGGACAAAAAGAAAAAGGAATTTAGTTACGCTTGCTTATCTCCTAACCTTATAAATTTGGGATTAACAGATCAAAGGAGGATTTGGTTCAGTTGATAGAAAATGGAGCTCTTTTATAGCTGTTTGGTCTCCCTGTCCCTTATGATCAAATGAGCTTAAGCAATTGATAAAATAAGTGTGGTTTTGAATTCATGTGTTTTAGTATATACATTTAATGTTTGTTGTATTGTATTGTACATTTGTAAGCAAAATTAAATAACTTGTAAAAGAGGATTAAAGACTGACTATAAGTAATTTTTATATTCTGTACACTTGGCCTTACAATAGAATCCATGGAACAAACTCAAGCTACATGAGTGTTGACATGAGTAATTTAATTCCCATCATGATTCTGTGTACACAGCTATAAACTACTGCTGAAGCATATTCTGAACTCTGGCAACTGCTCTGACATAAGCCTACATCATTTCTATATCACGTGGAGTTATGAAGTACACCCTGGAAACTGTGACTTACATTTGTAGCATTAGGGCATACTTAGTTCTACCTTACATCGTGGTTCAGTAGTAGAATTCTTGTCTGCCACAAGGGAAACCTGGATTCGATTTCTGTACGCACATAACTACAGCCATTGAGGCACCAAACGTCTGGATTTGGTCTGGCCTTTGGATTACTGTCTCAATGGTTTAAAGGGGGGATGGAAGGTCTGGGCAGCCTGCATTCCTCTATACTTCTGCCTAGGTGTACACGTCAAAGGTCCCAGTCAGCTTTCGCACATACACCATGATCCAGAAGGACCAACGGTTGCCTACTACTAGAGGTAGACCCAAGATGCTAAGATGCTGATCGTATATTATGAAAGATCACAGAACATTTTTTCCATGACATCCCAATAATATTTGAATAATTTGTGCAATTTTCAAATTAGAGTCACCTTGTAGTTTCAAAAAGATGAAATATTCTTTTTTCCTTTCTCCCCTAAGCAGCTTTCTTGATCTGCTAGCAAAAACAGATACCATAATGCACATGAGAGAACAGTATTTTTGATAGATCAGGATCTATTAAAAATAGTTTCACGTATCAATGCATAGATGTTTATATAAACTCCAGTGCATGAAAAATAACGCTGTATATATTCCCCAAGCTACAAATAAATAAATATCAAAGGATATAAACAATTTAATAAAGGCAAAAATGATCCAATATTTAGAGTCATTTTTCAGATCATACATTAGTTTTGAAACATATTATGTGCCTTTTATATAAAATTAAATTAGTTGACTCAAATTATTTTCCTTTTTCTGTGATGATTAATAGAATGGGTCAAATGTATGTTTTCACTTCATTTTTTTCACTAGCTAAAAACTCTGATAATTAAACTACAAATATTCCTGTATGAAGATCATATAAACTAATCCCCCTAGTTTATATAGTAAATATAGCAATCCATAACAATCTTTTAATTGAAGATTAAGGATTGTTAACAATGAAGCTATAAAACATGGAACTCTAGTGTATTATTTTTTCTTCTCACATCTCCAGTCTAATCTATTATTTTTTCAGGGCTTTCCATTGTTTAATGAGTTTATCATCTTTTTGGCACATGGACATCATAGCAAGGGACAGAACTCTTATTATAATTGACCCAGGAAAATTCACTGTGGGATTTACCCGAGTGAATTTTAACCTGATGTTGGACTTCTGTAAGGGATTTTACAAAGGCCACTTACCAATACCTGTGTTAACTGGAATAGGCAGGTAATAATTTTCTTCAGGTTAGTGATTCAGTTCAATTAAGAAGAATAAATAAGGCAGTAATTCTTTGTCCTCATCATGGAATGATCACAGAGTCCTGGCCCTCTGCACCCACTAGACAGGCTGTATTAGGGGGACTGTTATAAAGACAGGACAGTCCCTGAAGAAAGTCAAATTACAACCCACACTATGGCTCTAAGTGTCTCTGTCTCCCCTCATACCACACTCATTAGAGGTGTATAAATTCTAACTGAATAGTTTCAGATTGTGTTCACAGGTGACTAGGATGCAGAACTTCATGTAGACGTAGCTATCTTCTGATACTGGATATCACAGGCACTGGCTAAATAAGTTACCAATAAATCTTTAGGTTGGTATAGCCACAATGTGCTAGTAAACACTCTAAAGATGAAATGATAAAACTAGAAAGGCACAACAGTGAAACTGCTATAAAATCACAGCCATCAAGGTGCTGTGGCCACTTTATTAAATACTTTAACTGTAATAAGGTGACTCAGTTTTCTCTGTGGCTTTAATGAAAGAGTTTGATAAAGAACAACTTTTTATAGTCACTGTCAATATTTTGCAATTTAAAAATATTAAATCTGTACTTCACAATTTAAAAAACAGCTAAATACAATGAAAGTTTTCAGCAATATATTAATTCTGTTCAATACAACCTTTACTTCTGCTATCAAGGAGGCAATTACTTCAATTTTGAAATCAGTTTTTTTCCTTGAAAAAATGTCTAATAATGTGTAGTAGGGTAAAAGTCAATAGCTAATCTGCATGTTTGAAGGCCAGAAGGCAAGGCAAGAATGCATTTCACAGCAGTAAAAGTATTTTAAACAGGAAAGCAAAAGGTTACATCCTAAAACATACAGTTTTTCAGACATTATATCTTCTTTACCCATTTATATCTAATATTACATAGAAAAAATAAACAATATGAGCTAACTTCAAGTCGTTTCACTCAAGCAGCAGATTATCGTTTGCTTTTGTTGGAAGTACAACAAATAACATTCAGGCAATACGATATTCTCTGGGCCACAGCCTATAGCTATGTACAGTTATACTAAACAAATTAAACAGTCATTTGCAGGGAAAAACACTATTTAGTGTATTACATTACAAAGGTAAGTGTTAACACTTGCAAATATATTTGGGAGAAAAAGATACGCCAAATGTGTTGTAGAAAGAAAAGGTCAGGGTAAATGGTGTCTCAGAAAGTCTTGTAAAATTTGGTATTCTTCAGCCAAGACCAAAAATAAGAGTGATTTCATTTTTGTGAGAAACACTAAACCACTAAAAATGTTTAGAGCAAAAGATTAGGTTTCATCTTTTGAATGGTGTCATTCAAAGAAATGCAGAAGGCAAAAATTTTAATTAAAAAATAGCTTTTGTAGCACCTTGTGGTGTTTTTTACTTGGTACATGGTTGCTTGCCACCATGGGCACATTTACAATGTACTTATGTTCAAATGTATTATTATTAAGGATCTCTGTAAATTGCAGCAGAAGTGCCCCCTGCAGCAGTTCCTTTAAATGTTTTTAATTTGACTGCTTGCCCCACCTCCAACCCCTAATTGGCAGAGGGGCCATCGCCAAGGAAATGAAAACCATGGCATATTTAAAACCATGGTTTTTGCTTCTCCAGTGATCAGCAGCAAGTGGCCTGGCTGGCAGGGCCCCTCTGCTAGTTGGGCGGGGGGGAGGCAGTAGGCAAGCAGCAAAATGAAAAACATTAAGGAGCTGCTGGGGGGGTACTTCCAGCGTGATTTACAGATACCCCTAATTATTATTCATGTTTTTAAAAAACAAATATCTTCATAAGAAGCAAACCTTGAGCCAATTCAATCAACACAGACTGTAAATACAGTAAAAGCTCTGGTATCTGGCATGAGTAGGGAATGGGGGTTGCTGGTAATCTAAAAATGCCGGTCACCTGAGGCACAGGGGATTCTGTCCAGATACTGAGTGGCAGGCACAGGGGAAAGGGTGGCAGTGGCCACATGTGGAGTGGCATCGGCACAGCGTGGTGGGTGCTGGCGGCTGCAGCCGCGGCCATGGCCACATGCAAGCTTCCTACTCCCCCACAGCCAGCCGGCCAGCCAGAAATTCCAGTTTGTAGAGTATTCCAGCTAGAACAATGCCAGATAACTGGGTTTTACTGTAGATGTCTTATTTGAGGCGGGTCTGATTGTCCCAGGGTTTGATCCAGATTACAAAAGGAGTGGCACAGTTATTTACATGTCGCTCTTCCAAGCTGCATTGCTGCTCCTCCCTCCGCTAGCAGGTAGCCAGTGAGAGGACACAACCTGGCCAGTTTGTCCAGGGACTAACCCACAATCACTTCACAGAAGTCTACACTGTGTCCTAGCAGAAAGCATTATCATATGTTATCCCACAAACTTCAGAGGGACTTAGATGAACTGTACAGCTGCAGAGCTGTAGGATCCCAGGACGAAAGGCTTTCTCCTGGGACAAATACAAGGTCTATTTACAGCTGCAGTCATATCTGTGGCAGCTTCCCTTTCTTCCATCACAATCTGAGATATCACATATACCCACTGCTTTCCATGGCAACACAAGGAAAAAGTGCTGCCCCTGGTTTCCATGTACTTAGCATTTATCAATAAAGCAGGTCAACTGTTGTCCTACTCTCAGTATGGAACAGACCTCCAGGCCCTATGCTATTATAACTGTACCAATGATCCTATACACAATGGTGCAAACTTTTGTAGTACCAATTATCCAGTTCACCAGCTACTCTCACAGCTTCTCCTGCTGTTCCTCTCCAGGTTCTTCCTTACAGAGCAATGAGGGGACAGATACCTTTTCATCCAACAGCATTCCAAGGCTATGCCTGATCCCTCTGTAGACTATCTGCAGCCAGTCTCTATGCATTACCAAGCTGCAGCAACTATGCCATGTTTAGGGCCTTCAGTATCTGGAGGAGGTAGACCAGAGAAACAGCATTTAGCCCACAGATCGTAATTCAGAGTTGTAGAGCTTGGGGGGGAATTGCACAGCAATTGCAAAAAATGCTCAAATCAAGCTCCTTTAGCACTTTGAACGCAAAATATCTGTATTATGCAGAATGTTGCATGATTGCTGCTTTCCATAAGTCCTTCCCCACTCAATACGCTGCTTCTAAAAGGGGTGAAAAAATTTCTGAACTTAGATTTAATATAGTCATAACAGAGGATATGGTTCTGTTCTAAGGTAGAATATTAAGAACAGATTGGCTGGTTGACTCAAAGAGCATATTTTTAGTGTATTAAAAAAACCCCAAAACCTACAAATGTTTTCTTCATGCTTCACATCTAAAAGAGGTAGACTAGAGACTGAATAGTGAATTTGCCAGCTATCAACAATATTGAGTGGGCTGACTATCAGAAAATACTGGTTTTCCAATACTAATGAGAGCACATTCCACCTAAAGGTAGGGACTTAGACTCTCAAAAAGGCTGCAGTACCCCTGCAGCCTAAATTATTCAAGTTTTCTATAGCACAGCTCTGTAAAAGGAATAGTAGTCTGGAGTAAAAGGCTTAGGCATTCATGCTCCTCTTTAGTACTGTTTTGGCTTTAAGAGGGAGCAATACTGAATGGTAAAATTGCCCCTGTCCTCTCTGTCTTGAAATAGGAAAGAATCCCCTGTGCAGAAATACGTAATAACTATTTGTGTGACTGGACACTTCTTGTCGGTCCAGAGCATTGCTAAAGAGCTTTGTCTCTGATTAGTTATTTGCGTTTCTTTCAGCATATCACTGGTGTTGTCTGCCTGCTTGTTGCTAATTCACTTAATTCTTGACATGAATCATTTGTCTTTGCCAGTTAGGGTCAAGAGCACTTGACTGGGCTTCTCTTTGACACTCCTGGGAGGTTAAGTGCCGTAGAATCCAGGAATAGTCTATTCAACCTCATTTAGGTGCAAAGGGTGAAGAAAATATTCGTAGACTTTTCTTAGTACACTGCCTATGTCATAATATATCAAGTTTGGGCTTGTCCAGCAATACTGTATAAGAAGATTTCTAGGCTGCTTAGAGATGTGTAGAAAAAAAAACCTAAACGAACAGTGCTTTACTTTCAGCTCAGCATGCCCCCACACCAAAGGCAGTGCATGCTCAGAACAGGCATTGCGTCAGTTTGACCCAGCACCCAAGCTGTACAGACATTCGGGAGCCGGGTCAAACTTTCATGATGCCTCTTCTGGTAAAAGGCTGTTTTGGGTTTTTTTCCTCACATTTGTCAGTGCCCCTAGTTGCCTAGTAATGAGATACAAAACACCACGGTACATAACTGTTATGTGTATATTACAGTGGACAATAAGCTGAATATAAGCCAACAGTGTGCCCTTGTTGCAAAGAAGGCTAACGGCATACTGGGCTGCATTTATTGAAGTATTGCCAGCAGATTGAGGGAAGTAATTATTCCCCTCTATTCAGCACTGGTGAGGCCATATCTCAAGTACTATGTACAGTTTTGAGCCCCCCACTATAGAAAGGATGTAGACACATTGGAGAAAGTCCAGCAAAAGGCAACAAAAATGGTTAGTGGGCTAGAGCACATGGCTTATGAGGAAAATGAGGGCCTGAGCTAATTTAGTGTGGAGAAGAGAAGACTGAGAAGGGATTTAATAGTAGCCCTTAACTACCTGAAGGGTGTTTCCAAAGAGGATGAAGATCGACTCTTCTCAGTGGTGACAGAATAAGGAGCAATGGTCACAAGTTGCAGCAAGGGAAGTTTAGGTTAGATATTAAGAAAAACTTTGAGTGCAAACAGAAGTGACAATTTTTGCCCAAGTTGGCCACAGAAAGCAGTTTATAGCTGTGACAAGTGCATGGCAGCAAACAACTTAAAAATGGCCAATCAAGTGAAAATATGACCCTTTGGCTGGGTTGATATAGTTGGGGATGGTCCTGCTTCAACGTCCTGAGGTCTTTTCCAACCCTAATTTTGTATAATTCTATATTAAAAAGGAGCAACCCAAGTTATTATATCTCATTCCTATTGCAAACATGAAGAACCTGCTACTCATTCAAATTATTACTCAGCTTCAATTATTATCTGTTCTATCCTGATGTGTAACTAAAACAAATCAATAATGGAACTAATGCTGGAGTCAAATCCTGGCCCCAAGGAAGTCAGTGACAAAACTCCCAAGACCACTGGCTGCAAATCAATGCCAAGACAATGCTCTAGTTACAATATTTAGAGCATCAAGTTAAGTGTCACTACTGGATTCGGAAATTGCCTACAATACTACTTACTTACTTACTCCTTACCTACTGAATGGGAGGAGGCAACCTAATGAGAGATGAGGAGGAAAAGGCTGAAGTACTTAATGTTTTTTTCACCTGCCTTCACAGGTAGGGTCAGCTCCCAGTCTACTGCACTGAACACCATTGGGTAGATAGCAAGCAGCAGGTGAAAGAACAGGTTAGGAACTATTTAGAAAAATTGGATGTATACAAGTCCATGAGGCTGGACGTGATGTGCTCACATGTGCTGAGGGAGTTGGCCACTGGCCATTATCTTCGATAACTCATGATGGTTGAAGAAGGTTCCAGACAAACGGAAAAGGGCAAATATAGTGCCCATCTTTAAGAAAGGGAAGAAGAAGGATCCAGGGAAGTACAAACTAGTCAGTCTTACCTCAGTCCCCAGAAAACTCATAAAGCAGGTCCTCAAGGGATCCATTTCTAAGCACTTGGAGGAGAAGGTGATCAGGAACAGTCAGCATAGATTCACCAGGGGCAAGTCATAACTGACCAACCTGATCACCTTCTATGATGAGGTAACTGGCTCTGTGGATGCGGGGAAAGCAGCGGATGTAATATACCTTGACTTTAGCAAGACTTTTGATATGTCTCCCACAGCATTCTTGTAAGCAAGCTAAGGAAATACAGGTTTCATGAAAAGACAGTAAGGTGAATAGAAATCTGGCTGGATCATCAGGCTCAAAGGGTAGTAATGAATGGCTTGCATGTATGGGTTGGATAAATGGACTGTGAGGTGGATAGAAAGCTGGCTGGAACAGCAGGCTCAACAGGTCATGATCAATGTCTCAAGGTCTAGTTGGTTTCAACTGGAGTGCCGCCGGGTGTGGTGCCGGGGCCAGGTTTGTTCAATATCTTAATCAATAATCTGGAGGATGGGATGGATTGCACCCAGAGGCAATACTGAAGGTGTTTTGGGGGGGCCTATAGCCACCCCAAAATTTGCTTTAGCCCTGCCGTAGCTAACCCTCTCAGTGCTGCTCCTATCCAAGCCCTCTGCCTCTCTTGCAGGCTGCCTCTGCTCACCTTGCACAACTGAGCCCACTCCGCTCCTGCCAACAGCCTGCAATGGTGTGGTGCTCCCAGTCCTACCCAGCCCAAGTTGCAGATGTCCTGCCTTTGTCTGTGCAGCACCCCCACCCCAAATTTCTGTTTAGCCCACCTCAGCCCCATCCCACCCTCCACCAGGAAGAAGATGGTACTGCCCTTGATTGCACCCTAAGCAAGTCTGCAAATGACACCAAGCTGGAGGGAGTAGTAGATACACTGGAGGTTGGGGCTAAGATTCAGAGTGACCTGGACTAATTGGAGGGTTGGGCCAAAAGAAATTTCATGAAGTTCAATAAGGGCAAATGCAAAGTCCTGCACTTAGGATGTAAGAATCCCATACACCAATACAGGCTTGGGACCACCTGGCTAAGCAGTGGCTCTGCAGAAAAGGACCTGGGGGTTACAGTGGACAATAAGATAGATATGAGTTATCAGTGCACCCTTGTTCCCAAGAAGGCTAGCAGCTTCCTGGGCTGCATTAGTGGAAGCGTTGCCAGTAGACTGAGGGAACTAATTATTTCCCTGTATTCTGCACTACTGAGGCCATATCTGGAGTACTGTGTGCAGTTTTGGACCCCCCCACTATAGAAAGGATATGGATAAGTTGGAGAGAGTCCAGCAGAGGGCAACAAAAATGTTTAGGGGGCTGGGACATATGACATCTGAAGAAAGGCTGAGGGAAATGGGATTATTTAGTCTGCAGAAGAGAAGACTGAGGGGCAGCAGTGATACGTAGGGGGTGCATGCAGCTGCACGTGCACCCCCCCGAGCGTGGCAGTGCACGCTCTACAAAAAGGCACTACTGACTCTGTTGACAGTGCCTGCGGGCAGTTGCCACTCGCCACCCCACTGCTGACACCGCTGGCAGCGTGTGCAGGTCGTCGCTGACCCCGGTCGGTGCTCACCATCCTCCTCCCCCCCACCACTGACAGCACTGGCAGCGTCTGCAGGAGCTCCCCAACTTAATACCTCCGCGCTCCCACTGCCGCGCTCCTGCCGCCACCGTGCCCCTCCAGCCGCCAGGGGCACACGTCATTCATGCTGAGGGGAGATTTGACAGCAGCCTTTAACTACCTGAAGGGTGGTTCCAAAAAGGATGAAACTAGATTGTTCTCAGTAGTGACAGATGACAGAACAAGGAGCAATGGTTTCAAGCCGCTGCATGGGAAGTTTAGGTTGACTATTAGGAAAAACCTTCTCACTAGGTAGGTTGTGAAGCACTGGAACAGATTATCTAGAGAGGTAGTGAATCTTCACCCTTAGAGGTTTTTAAGTTCCAGCTCAGCAAAGCCCTGACTGAAATGATCCAGTTGGGAATGGTCCTGCTTTGAGCAGAGGTTGGACTAGAATGATGACCTCCTGAGGTCCCTTCCAACCCTCATTTTCTATGATTCTGTTTTGGCTTTTAGTCCAAACTTGCTTAGAATTACATTTTATACATTAAAGTGTCACAGTTCAACTTGCAGCAAGTCAGAAATTCATGATATAAGAATTTCCATTATATCTTAGTAAACATTGCTAGAGTGATTATACTACAGCAAGCTGCTTAATAATACTACTTTTCAAATTTCACTACAGTGAAACCACCACAAACCTGTGGTGAAAAACAACAGCCATATACACAGAATAAATGATATCTATTTTCTTTATATCTGGTTCTCACTCTAAAGTTATTGCCAAGAACAGACTCACACCACACATTTTATATCCTGCAGTTAAAATTCTTAGAAGTATTATTACTTGCTTTTGTTGGCAACGCAACAAAATATACCTCCAACATTCAGGTAACTGGATATGGTATTAGTCAAAGCAATTTGCTGAACACGGGCTTTTGTGCTCAAAATATGTTATAGAACTTCATGGTATCACTAATAAATACTATACCTTTAAGCTATTAATGAAAAAGGGGAGGGGGGGCAGAGAGGGAGAGAGATGAAGGGAGAGAGAAGCCCTGGCTTCATTTTTAAATGCTCCATATGCTGGAAAATTTCATGTTTAAGGATTTCAATCCAACAATTTGTTTTAATTGAAAAAAAAAAATCTGTTAGTAGACTAATGATTCTTTATAAAGACTCCTCTGCGAAACAATTCAGGAAAAATGAGTGTATTCACAAAGTTATGACAGTTCGGGGAAAAAAATTAAGTTAGGAAACAGTAACAAGGAGGAACAAAAATCAGGTGAGGCCACTTTACTACTTATGAGTAGAGTACAGTATGGAGAAATTACCAGCCTGAGGGAGCCCTGAGATTTATTTGGAAGTGTTTCTCTAAAATTCCATGGTTGGCAGGGCACTTTTACAGGTGGCCCTTGCTTTTTCTCTCCTTCCCCCTGTCCCTTACCTTAAGAGAGGCCTGCCAGGGCTCCTCTTACAAATTCCATCCCCTCTTGCTCTGAAGTGCTTAGCATTCTGCTCTGCAAAATGGAGGTCCTCTGCTCCTTTCCTACAGTAGCAGGATCCTTTGAACTTTCTCCCTGTCTCTTCACTAAAATTCAATCTTTGTTGCAAGGTACACCACTTCCCCAAGTCACTGGTCAACTTCACTAGCTCCTGACCTTCCTAGCCAAAGTGCCCTGCATCCTGTTGTGATGAAGCTGCCTTCTAAGACCACCACCATACTACAAGTAAAAAACTCTACAGCTAGGGACAGAAGTTACATATAAACTAGTTGAAGTGATCAGAAACTGGCTTAAACCTGAAACAGAATAGAAATTCAGTGTATTTAAACCATTTTTAAAATGGCTAAAACTGGTTTAAGATATACCTGGTTGAATGTAGTACCAGACTTAACAGATTTGGGTCAAACTGGTTTATGCAACTTCTGTCCCAGACCCCTTCCTGGTTTAAGTTAATTCAGAGTCCCCCAGCATCCCAGCATGCTTTTCAGCCCTGGGCTTGGCTGTGCTATCTGCTCCAGAGAGCAGGGGTGGCCCCACCCCTCTGGTCTGTAACTGGAGCAAGGGCAAGGGTGTGGCCAGATGCCAGCCAACATGGCCCCTAAGGTGAAGGGACAGGGAGGGGGTTTATTCCCACTTACTCCACTCTCCCACAAGGACTCCAGATAGGGTCTGCTCAGCCTGGGCAGAGAAACCTCTGTCAGGATCCTGCCCCCCACGCCGCTCTAGCAGCAGGGGCAGGGGCAGGGCCAGAGCCAGTTAGCATGGCCCTGCCATCCACCTGGGGCTGAGGCTTGGGCTAGAGCTGGGGTTGTGGCTGCAGGGCTGAGCTGGGCCAGGCTATGGGTACTGTTGAGGGAGGGCATGGAGGGGCTGGGCCCTTTCCAGCAGGCTGTGAAGCTGTGGGCAGATGGGTGGAGCAGATGGAAAGCAGCCAGGAGCTGCAACCAGAGCTCCATGCACTGGGCAGAAGCCTCCAGGATGAAGCTTCCCATTCACTCACCCAGAGTGGTGCAGCAGGGGCACAGGCGGCAGCAGCAGTGGGAGGCGAAGGCCTGGCCAGCATGCAGCTTCTGGTGGGGCTGCAGCCAGCCGAATGCTGGACAGTGATGGACAGGGGGTGTGGCGACGGTGGCTGTGGGCACATGAGCCCCCATGGTGGGTGAATGCTGGGATCCAGTCCCGCCAATGCCTCTGAGCCAGCCTGGGCAGCCATGGGCATGATCAACACATCCCACATGGCCAATCTGGCTACTAAGGCACCTTCCCTTCAGCTGCAGTAGCATCGCTTCTGTGCCACTTCCTGACCAGCCCCTGTCCATGCACACCAAGCTGGGCTGTTATGGAGCTGCAGTCAATTGGGAAGGGCCCTGCCTCTGTAGCCTGGCCTGGGACTCCCCCTTCAGGCCCTTCGCAGCTGGCTGTGACTTCATGACAGCCCCACTCAACCCGGGCATAGGGAGCCAGGAACAATCTGAGCACACAAATCCCATGGCCCCAGCCTGAGCCACAGCCCACTGAGAAGGGCCCAGCCCCCACAGCTCAGCTTGGGCCAGCCCCTCCATGCCCACCCTCAGCAGTATCCACAGGCTGGGCCGGCTCAGTCATGCAGTCACAGCCACAGCCCCAGACAGATGGTGAGGCCATGCCAGCCAGCTCTGGCCAGGCCCCTCGCTGTGTGAGCAATGAGGAAAGCTGGGCATACCCTGGATGGGCTCCCCATGCCCATGGGGAGACAGGGGAGTTTAATCCCCTAACCCTAACCCTGTCCCTCTTCACCTGAGGCACTGCCCAGGCTGGTGTCTGGCCACACACCCCTCCCCTCCCAGGGAAAAGCCTGGCAATGGCTGATTCCCCTCTCCTTGTGCAGGCACACCCTGGCTGGGGTCTCTGCAGACCATGGTGGGGGTTTAAACCCCTCCCCAGTCATACTTTGCAGCCTGCAATGGGGCCTCACCATGCCCCCCAGGTCAGCTTCCCTCCAGCCTTGAGACTGCTGTGGAAGGGAAGGGAGGGCTCACTCTAGCACCCACCGGCTTCTAGACTGAGCCACTGCAGGCATGTGCCTGCATTTCCAGAATCAAAAGTGAATGTCTGTTCACTTGCAAATCAGTTCAATCTACACAGGTTAAACTAACCTGCAATGATTGAATCAATTCAGGCTCAGGCTTTTTGAATGTCTGCCCCTAGCCTACATAACAACCATCATTTCCTAGCAATAACCAAAGAAACAGTCACTATCAAACTGGGCAACATATGGAAGGAAGATGCAACAGAGACTGGTAGGCCCGCTCTACATGTGCAGGTAAAGACACAGTGGGATCTAATACATGATTCACACAACTGTGCTTCTGCCATGTCACATGCATGGCTGGAGGCATGATTGTGGGACTGCACATTGAATCCCATCATGCTTTATTGCAGCAGCTGCTGCAGTGATCTCCCAACCTTAGGGGTTTCACATACATCCAGGAAAGAAAGATTACCACAGCAGTCATTTCCCTGCCCTGGAGGTTCCCTGCTCCTGTAGCTCCTGGGACCCAATATCCACAGTGTTAGACCTCGACTCCATGCAACACCCAACAACTAGGGAGACAACAGATCAATGCCATGACGTATCACCTGCACACATTTCTCATCAACAGCTTTATTCAAAATGAAGACAGCTTCAGGCAATGCTCCAACAAACTAGGGAGGTACAGTGAACATTAGTTATTTCCATATTTATACACCTTGGTTCATGCTCATTAACATTTACTCCACCTTTGTCCCCCCTTTGTTCTACCCTTAGTCCTTCCCATCTTAAGCTCTGTCTCTGTTTATTATCTATTTCATTAGCTGGAATTATCTACGCATTTTACTTATTTACATGTCTTTTTGCTATGAGCGCATGCCTAAGACTCTGACCCTGGCTTCTTTCTGTCGCTTGCAGCTTCTTCCTGATTTCTTCACCATCTCCAAGGTCTTACTTCTGCTTTATCTCCTAATGATAGCTGATGGTCTGCATCCTGTTTTTCTTACACAATGAGCTATATATCTTACAACACTACTATATTGTTAGGAAAACACTTGCCTACATGTCTTGCAATGTTACTTTTAACATACCATTCTGCCTTGTGGTTAGCAGCTTTGCTAGGCCACAGGTTATAGCATTTTATTCAGCTGCAAATCCAATGCTCGCTAAGATCCAAATACTGTGACCCTAACACAGAGCTGTTGAACTCTTAGTCCTGGTAGCTGCAGGGTGTTGCTGGGACCCAAAGTTGGCAGCTGCTAGGGCTAAGAGTCCCTTCAGTTGAAGGACGCACAGCACTGGCTAGGTATGTTGCATCCCGGCAGCTGGGAATCCACATCTGATGGAGCTCCCAGACACAGGGGAAACCCTGCTACATATGCAAATTGAAGCTCAATAGCAACCAACTATATAGTTAGTACATATTTTTTAGGTCTAACTTTATAGCTGGTTGGAGCTTTTTATGGTGTGATAGGTACGTTGCGCATGTAGCTGGTCTCAAGGTAACTGTGCAATTAACCAGGTCTCAAGGGTAAATGACAGAAATATCATGTCTATATGGAGAGTTTAGTTTGCATTGAGCTAAGGCAATAGAGGATTGATGGCTCACACCAGTGCTAGGTGCCATATAGCCAGCTGTCTCCTACTGCAAGTGTTCAAAGCAGAACCACTGCACATGCATAAAAAGTTAACATATACAGTGAAAATAAATACTTGAATATGTATTAGAATTCCTGAGTTCTGTAGTCTGAATGCCACTCTCTCTTAACAGCAGGCTGTGGAACCCTTGTTAGAGAGGAAAATTTCAGCGTTTCACTTCTCGCTTATTTTTCATGTTAGACCTTGAGCTAGGCCCAAATAATAACATAGGTGCCTAAAACATAGAGGTACTTCACTAGTAGAATGAGAGCCAGAAACCTGAGTGAGGAAGGAGCCCAAGCTTCTTGTACCATATGAAGGGAGAGTTAGGGTTTGTCTGCACAGCTTGCTTTCAAGTGCATCTGTGGTGAGGATGTCCACTCCAACATGCTTAGAACGGTAATTAGCTGTGTTAGTCCAAAATAAGGCAGAAAATACGGCAGGGCAGTACCTGTAGTATATCCAGTGCTGGAGTGGCCAACTCACCCCCTTGTGGCTACCTGGGTCCCACCTTGCTCACCCCCTCTAGCCTCTCGGGGTCCCACCCTATTGTCTCACCTGCCATATCTTGGTGTTATAATTGGACAGGGAGGCTTCCCCTAGAAGGCAGGGTGGGGTTTGCTTCAGGTCTTAGGGCCTTGCATGGGCTGAGGCACCCTGGCCTTGGCCTACTTTACTTTAGCTGGGTCTTTCTGGGCTCTGGATCCCTTGGCCCCCAGTCTTGCCCTTTGCAGGCTCTGGGCTTATGCCCCCAGTCTTTGCTGTCCAACACCACAGAACGTCTGCTAACAGCAGCACTAGACCCTTCAAAGGGTCTGGGACTAGGATGCCATTGGTACCCTTCTCAGTGGCCCCACAGAATCACAGAAAATTAGGGTTGGAAGGGACCTCAGGAGATCATCTAGGCCAGTGGTTCTCAACCTTTTTTGTACCAGGACCCATTTGCCAAGAGTGATGGCTTGTCCTGACCCAAAACCCCCTGGCCCTGCCGGTGCCCGGGGTGGGGGTAGTAGATCCTGGGGTGCCCTTTACTTACAAAAAGTGATCTTTACTATAAAAAGGTTGGAGACCACTGGTGTAGGTCCATCCTCCTTGGAACTACCCTTCAGGTAGTTGAAGGCTGTTATTAAACCCCCCCCCCCTCAGTCTTCTCTTCTCCAGAACCTAGTCCCTCAGCTTCCCCTAAACCATTTTCATTGCCTTCCACTAGATTCTCTCCAATTTGTCCACATCCTTTCTGTAGTGGGGGGGGCCCAAAACTGGACACAGTACTCCAGATGTGATCTCACCAGTACAGAATAGAGGGGAATAATTACTTCTCCCAATCTGCTAGCAACACTTCTATTAATACAGCCCAGTATGCTGTTAGCCTTCTTCACAATAAGGGCGCATTGTTGGCTCATATCCAACTTATTGTCCACTGTAACCCCCAGGTTCTTTTCTGCAGAGCTGCTGCTTAGCCAGTCAGTCCCCAGCCTGAGAAAAACTCTTATACTCCTCCCTAGATGTTTCTTCAAGTTTCCACTTGGAGATGTGGTGAACCCACTCATATAGAGAGAACTGAAGCTGGGTCTCATGCTTCTCTGGGCAGGTGGGAGTGGAGGAAAGGAGCGGCTGTGAGTGGGAAGGTAGGGAAGTGGCAGGAGAAGGGCAGCAGTGGCATGTGGGGGGAAGTTGCAGGAACTGGGCAGGCAGGAGCATGGGGCCCACTCCAGTGCCCTGGGCCCAGGAGCAGCAAGAGCGAGAAACTCAGGCTATCAGGAGTGCAGAGCCCAGGCTGGTAGGGGCTCTGCCTGCCACACACCGTGAGCACCTTGAGGTCTCACTGACTGCTGCTGCCACCAGTGGTAGGGGCTGTGGGCAAGGGAAGGAGCATATTCATAGGGGGACACATGCACACCCCAGCATACACACGTACCCATACCCCCCCTTGCACCACCATACACATGCACCCACACCCCCCATGCACACCTCACACCCACACCCCAGCCACCTTCACCCTCCACATATTCTACATATTCCATGAACACCCCAACCACCCTACCCTCACAGTCCCCCACAAACCCCATACCCACCCACACCCCACATACACACACACACACCCCCAACTCCATACCCACCCATACCCCCACACCTAGCCACCCCACAAACCCCACATAAACACCACACCCTCCCCACACCCTACATACACACATAACCACACATGCACCCCCAGAGCTAGCCACAAAACTATACTCGCCCACCCATACCCTCCACGCCCCTCCAAACCCTGCACAATATACAAAAGTAAGACTTCATTTTAACCTATTATAGAATCACCTCTATGTGCAATACACAAACACATGTAAATGAGGACAAAAATATTTTTGGAATCAAATTAATGAATGTTGTAGTAGATACAAAAGGAGGGACTTCTGGTGACAAAGGTCAGGGTTTAGGGGGTGGGACTTACAGTCCCAAGATGGTAACCAGAGGGTGGGGTGCCTGTCAAGGGGCAGGGCTACGCATGCAGCCTTCCACAGCTTGCCAAAACTCATTAAGCAGCCCTCTAGCCAAAATAATTGCCTGCCCCAATCTAGGAATATCTTATGCTATGATATGGGTATTTCCCATTCTTTGGGCTTTGCTCATTGCCACTTGGGGAGGAATTTCCCCCCCCCTTTTTTTTTTGCTACGTGGTGCGAGGGGTGTTTTTTTTTTTTTTTACTTTCTTCAGAAGCACTGACTGTTGGCTGCAGCTAAATCTGGGGATTTTGACTTGGGTGTGCCAATATTCCCAGTGGAATTAAAAAATTCCAGAGAATCCTGGCTACAGGGTCTTGTTCCTACACTCAGGGTCACACCAATCATCACATTTGGGGGCAGGAGGGACTTTTACCCTGTGGCCAGATTGGTATGGGGTGTGCAGGTATGCCCCTTTTCCTTAGATCTCTCAGACATATTTTAACGATCCTTGTATCAGTAGGACACTGATCACTAGGGCTGTGCAAAATTTCACCAAGTGTTTTGTTTCAAAGCTGTTTTGATGCATTTTGAGCTTGAAATAGCAAAATCGAAATGAAACAAAACACATCAAAAGCACTTCAAAATGAAATGAGGGCACTCAAAACATTTCAAAAGTTTTGAAATATTTTGAGTTTTGAAGCATCCCATTGGTGGGAGGCAGAGGAGAGCCAGGGCTGTGCTCCAAGCAGCTCTGCAGCCCCATGTAGCTCAGCCTGGTGGGGAGTACAGCCCTGGCTCTCCCTGCCTCCCGCCACTGGGCTGCACTCTGTTGGGATGGCAGAGCCGATCGGAGCACAGGGCTGGCTCTGCCCACCTCCCGCCCCTGGATTATTTTTAACTTTCTTCTCTCCATTGCTGACAATTCTGCTTCGAACATTTAAGCCATTTGGTCCATTTGCTTCCCCTTAGTGAAATGGATGACACTTCCAAATTTCTGCCTGACACATATGGCCATTTGGAATGGGGAGAGTCTAAGGCTAGGTTTAAATGAAAACTACCCTAACTGGCAGTAGTTCCCTCAAGCAAATGGTACTGCTCTGGTGGGCTCTCCTAAACTTGAAGCACTATAGGTGCATCCACATGATACAAAGGGTTAATTTGCATAGGTATGAGTTAACTGGCTCTGTTAGTCAGCAATGCTAATTAATCCATTCACATGGATGTGATTACCCTGCTTCTGGTTTAGAAGGCAGCCCACAACATGTCCCATTGTCTGACATGGTAAATTGACATAATTGATGAAGCCTCATTCCTACAAAAGCCACAAGGATTGGAAGGCCAGGTAATCTATGGTAGCATCTTAGGGTACGACGTAAAACCACTAGGGTATATGGTATTACTGCTGCAGTTATGGATCCTAGGTGGGATGCAGAGCAGTGACTCACCAACAGAGCAAGAAGGTGAAGGCAGAAGGTGGGGAAACCTCCCAGAGCCAGGTAACCCAGTTGGCTGTGGAGGCAGAGGGGGAGAGGGTAGAGAATCCCCTTTATTGTGGCAGCCAGTCAGCCGCTGAGGGAACCAATAACTCTGGGGATGAGCTAAGTGAAAGTCCTAAGGAGGAGCCCAGTCAGTCAGTAGCAGAGGAAGCTGAGGTTCTTGGGGAGGAAGTAGACCCTCCCTGTGAGGAAGGTGCACTCCTTACAGAAGCACTGGAACTCCCTGCTGATTGCCTAGCTGGGCAGGAGGTGCTCAAGCAGGAGGTTCTAGTGAACCCCAGCTTGGAGGAACTCCAGCAGATGGCCCAGGACCAAGAGACCGAGTTCACCCCAGATAAGAGTGAACAGGTGGTCTGGGATAAGGGTCTCCTATATTGGCTATGGGTACCTAAGAACCAGGGAGCCCTATCGCCACCTTGTGGTACCTCTTAAGTTTAGGCAGCAATTGCTTACTATGGCTAATGATGTACCCTGTGCTGGTCACATGGGCAAGGGCTGCTGCTGCCAAACTTTTATTGGCCCAGGCTAGGCCAGAATGTGACAGACTATTGCAGATCATGTGGGAGGTGCCAGTGAACAGGCAAGAATGGGGACAAGAAAAAAGCTCCTCTGAAGGCAGTTCACCATCCTATCAGACCATGCTCTGTTTCAATGGCTGCAGACCATGCAGAACACCAATGCCAAGGTTCAAAGATGGGTATGGCAGCTTCAGAAGTTCAACATGACTGTGGAACACATCAAGGGAAGTCAGAACGTGGTAGTGAATTCATGGTCCAGAAAGGACTATGAGTAACAGGTCCAGAAGATGCAAAACCACCCCAACGTGCCCTGAGGCTTGGACACCTCAACTCTTCCAGATGTTTGTGTGTGTTTGCCATGGGATGGGGTCCTCAAGGATGGCCGTGTTACCTGTAGGGCCCCTTGACTGTGCCAATTTTCACCCGCCACGTCTTGATGTATTTATAATATTGGGAGGCTGCCTTCACGTCCCATTTGAAACGAGAAATCCTGATGGATTTCCTTGACCCTGTGGGTTCCCAGACACCTTGTGGGTCCCATTTCAAAACAGATGTCACGGGACACCCCGGCCTTATGGGCTATATGTGTGACTCCAGCTGCCCCTTTACCATGCCCCAAGCCTCACAGATGGCATTGACATTGTCTGGTCTAGGTCTTGCTGTGATTTGGCCCCCTTGTCCTCTCTGGGCTCTCCGCAGCCCTGTCTCTGCTCCTCACTGGTGCCTGGGCTCTCCACAGCCCTGTCTCTGCGCCCCAAATGCCGTGCTCTCTCTGGAGCCAGGGTCTATGCACCCCCAAATGCCACACCCTCTCTGGTGCCGGGGTCCCCATGCTGCAGTGGGCCCCAGTGAGGCCTCCTCCTTCCCCAAACAGCTTCACCCAAACCACCAGTGTTATACAGCAGCAAACAAAACATAAGCCCCTGAGCTATAACATAATACAAAAGATCAGGGTGTGCTCTGACCCTTTAGAGAATCAGATTTCATCCCTGGCACTAAGTCTCTAGTAGACAAGGGTACCTGTGGAGCTCATGGAGCCCCATTGGCCCTAGGTGCAGCATATCAGACAGTTGTTGCGTCACTGGGCACTTCCTCCCTGGAGGCTCCTTCCCCCCTGGCTGCTAGCAGGGAACTGCCTTCCTGGCCTCAGCCCTGGGGTTTACATATATGCCAGGCCATGCCCCTTCTGGTCAGCTGACCGCTGGCAGGTGTATGCCAACTATCACATTCTGGCTGCCCTGGTATCCAGCAGCTGGGGCTCTCAACTGACTGCTCAGGCCCTCTCCTTAGCAGTTTCAGCCCTTAAAAGGAGCAGGACACCCTAGTGTAGTGCCTTGCGACAGTGTTGCAGTGAGTAAGTGTTGTAACCAGCTTCATTTGTTTTGCTCACCTGCCACGCTTTTGATGGGAAATTAAAGAAATCAATAAACAAATGAAGAATCACTGTAGTTCTTATAATTCTATTCCCTAAGGGGAATGACTTCGTACTCAAAGAAAATTAACATAAAGCAATCACAATCGAACACAGGTCAGCAATGTCCACTTTACAGTCTGTCAGTCTAGTGAGTGGCTCTCAGCCAAACTCACCTTTTTTAGTTGTCTCCCTTCTCTTCTTTTTCTCCTTGAGTCCTGTTGTCAATGTTGAGGCATTCTTCTCCCCTAGCACATAGAGTAGTTTCACTTCTCTTTTGCAACGATGCAGGTAAGTGACTGATTCTCCTCCCCAGATTTATCGCTCACTCCGAAGCTGCTTCCAAGTTCCCTGTGCCTCTGCACAGGCTGATTCAACCAACTGGGCTGAATTTCTCTTGCTTGTCCCCTTCCAGGGGTTGTTCTCTATGAATGCACTCCTTTTATGTTCCTCCTCACTCTTCTTCCAGTCTATAATTTATAAATCTTTCCAGTTGTTAGATTTCTTCACTGCGGGGCACAGACAGATGACGTCATCATTGTTGGCCGGCATCTCAACTCTCAATAAGTTTTCTCTTTTTTCCCTCTTTTAGTAACAGGGTAATTAGCTCCCTGTTACAATATCAATCGTTGTTTCTTTTTCTTTTAGATATAGAATGGAAAAATCACCCCCCAGTCTGCCTCTCTGCTGTAAGCAGACAGCTCCACCCTCTGTTTCATTTACCACCAAGCCTACATGACTGGGTGATAAAAATTCCAGGGGGAGAGGGGGCCTTGCTCTTTCTTTGTCCCAAGAGTTCCCACCAAATAACCAGGTCACCTCACCTGGTGCTATTGACATCTTTTAAAAGCATCAGTCAGCATCCAATGGGCCTGCTTCTGGTTGGAACTTAGTGATGAGGTCACAAAAAGTTATAAAAAGGGATCACCCCATCTTGGAAGGAGCAGACATCTTGGAAAACACAGGACCAAGCTGAGGCCTCCAGAGTGAGCTCAATTAGGCTCGGAATGAACATGCGAGTAACCTACCTGAAATTTAGCCAGTAACTTAAAATTAAGTGATCTAGACACATATCAAAAGGGCCAAACAAGCCTATGTGAATTTGCTCAGAGCAGTTTCCTTTCAATTTTCCTTTTGTTTTGCATTCCTTTCCCATGCTCTCCCTCTTTGATCAATAAAGCTATCTGTTATAGCACAACTCACTGTGTGCGCTTAAGAGGGTGAGATTAGCCTTGTAGCCCCCTTTGCTCACCTAGGAAAGGGAAGCTACTTTTAATGCTTTAGGCTATAAGGAGCACCCTGATATATCCTGCTGGGGGCAAAGCACCCCCAAGCTCTGCAGGTCTGTGTACCCGAGGCTGCGCAGAGCCCTAACAAAGACCCAGACCTGAATGGTGGCAGCAGTTACCCCAGGCTACAACCTCATTCCCACAAAAGCAGCAAGGATTGGAAGGCCAGGTAATCTATAGGTGGCATCTTAGGATGCAACATAAAACCACTAAGGTAGACGGTATTACTTCTGCAGTTATGGACCTTAGGAAGGATGCAGAGTCCCCAGAATTGCATCCTATGACCACTAGTGGCCTTCATATTAAGCTATTAAGTTGTAATATTTTTTTGCAATTATGAGATAAACACATGTAGAAATACAACATGTGAAAAAATCCATATTAAACTAGAAAAGAAAAAAAAGGGAGGGAGGGAAAGAATTATACATAAAATTGCCTAACTGGGTTTAATCCTGGGAAAATATTTCAATTTACTGAAACACATTTGCCAATAACTCTTCATAGGTCATAAACCACACGCGACACATAAAAGAGTGTTCCATTTTTCCAAAGAGCTGATGAGTTTGCCATGACACACATTGCAAATGCTGGCACCATTGCAAAAGCTAGGGGTATATTCACACAACTCACAACTTGTTGGTTTAAAAAAAAATACTGCTCTCTTGAGTTTGCAGTTACTTACACCACTGCCATTTGTTTCCTATTTTTAGCAATTGATATGTCATGTTTTATGGCTGAAGGAACCTTTATTGGCTACAATTATCTCAGCTGCTTAAATATTCACAAGTTTAAAAAGTTAGAAGTGGATGAAATTGAATATTTTTGTCTCAGATACAGTGATAAAAATCTGAAGGTAATCAATTGAAGCCAAGGGAATTAGTCTATATTATGAATGATTCAAAAGCACAGAACAGGGCTTAAGGAGCTAGTGATTCTGAAAAGAATCTTCTTTACTTGCTCCAGTTCTGGAACCTGCAAGGTCCCTTAGCACAGTTGCAGATAGAAAACAGAAGCTGGAGACAGTCTCTCTGCCATAAGGTAAGAAGGGAGAAGAGAAAGAGAAGCACCCCTATAGTCCTATGGCTAAACAATGGGTCTTTGAGGCAACTTTGTAGCTCTCCAGGGGGAAAGGGGGGAGGGGGAGCTGGAATCTCTGTATGCCCCCATAGAGCTATATTTCTGTAGTGCTACAAAGTATCTCAGCACTTTGCAGCACTGCAAATGAATCCATCCACACCCAGAATCTGTACAAGACCCCATGTTGTAAAGTAAGGGCCCCAGACTGAAACAAAGAATGGCCATGTAAAGGAGTTGAGGAAGGATTTCATTATAGAGAGGGTTCTGCAGAAGGCTGCAATAGAAGAATGTAATGTGACAATTGAAAAAGAAAAGGAATAATTTTTACACAAGCATTTAAAAGCAACAAAAATAAATCAGGCAGAGGCTGTACAGCCTGTGTTTTGCCTGTTTTTTGAAGCTAAATCCACATATTTTGTCCCACATGTAAAACTTTTTCTAGTGCATGAGAATTGTCAGATGTGAATGGGAGTAGTTTACCTGTGGCCTGCACTGAAACTGTACTTCCATTTCTTTGGATTCACTCAATATTGACCATGTATTTTAAAAGGACCAACAGAAAAGGAATTTGAATGCTGCTATTAAGAAGCTTTACCGTGCATCTGAAATTAGAAAGTAAACCTAGGCTCAGTCTTCAAATCAAATCATCATTATTCATGCTAAATGATTACATCTGTCATTTATTTACATTTTTGAAAATCAGTCATGTAATTAAGATGCTGATAACATAATTACTAGCAAAGCTTTTCAGTTAATGTTAGCATATTACAGATCTCTAGGGTGCTTTTATAAAAAATAAAGATGCTTTTGCTTAAGGGTTAGCCATGAAAGAAACAAACATTTCGCAGGCCATTCTGAAATCCCCAGCTTTTTAAAAATGTAATGTGTATGACAAAACCTATTCTATACAGTAAAGATGAGATTTAAAAGCAAGGGCAAATACTCTGTGTTGAAAAAGTATAGAATTCAGTCAACATCCAGGCTGGCTTTTCTGCGTGAAGGGGTTGATTACATTTTTGCCAGAAGCAGGGAAAGCTTCTTTACAGAACAACAGAATACAAAAAGAACAAATAAGCCTAAGTGAAGCAGTGAACCTGAATAATGAGCCTCAGTTTTCACCAATGATTAATTTGGCTGAGGCTAAAATTCCAGTGATGAGATCCCTGATGTATATTAAGGCCCCAGTGATCTCCCAGGAACTGACCCAGAGACTTATATGTGCTACTGACGTGCTTAACAGTCTCCTGTTCAGAAAAGTACTTTCCTTACAACTGGTCAAAAATATTCCACTGAAAAAAAATTCTGATAAATATGGGATTCTATTTAAATTTAATTGACTAAATTGTCCAATGGGAAAAAATCTTGAAAAAATAAAAATATTTCAAATCATTTCAAAGAAAAAACCATTTCACTAAAAAAAGAGTCAACATTTCATAGTCAAGCCTAAATAGATTTTCATCTGAATGCTCAGAGGCACTTCTCCAAGAGTGTTATTTCTGTAAGATGTTTCAAGTTCCTTTCCCCAACTGTATTGACAACAGCTATTAAAAACAAAGATTATAAGGGAATGTGTATAAAAGGGGGAAGTTAAATTTATCCTACCATCATACTGTAAAATATCAGAACTATGTCTGCTCAAGCTCTACAAAAATATTTTCCTTTCTATAAGCCTAGAAAATTTGAGCTTAAAAGATATAAGTCCTGATAAATGAAGGAGTGAATGAATAAACTGAAAATTTTAGAATAGAAATGAACAACGTTTTGCTAGTGTGCCATCCAAAATTATAACCCCCTTATTAATTCTACTCTTCATATATTTTCTTTATTTTGTTTCAGTCATCAGTTCAATTGTTTGCATGACTATAACTGAGAAGAAAATTTGGCCCTAACCAGGACACCAATATTCACAGACCAAAAACTCATACATCACTATTAGTAGACATAGCATGCTGTAAAAACCTTATGAATTACATTCTGGTACTTGGTAGTGTTGAAGTGAGGCTATAACTGTGATGGTCCGGCAAATATCCTTGCCTGTCACATTCTTGTATCCATTTGTTTGACCAACATTAGATAAATATTTTACTAACTTAGTATTATAGAAAACAGCAAACTTATACTAGATAAACAGACTTAGTTCTTGACTTTTTTCTGTTCCTTCACTGGAAATAGCATCAAAAAAGGTGATTTTTCACAAGAAAATATATATAAAGATAAACAAGGTTTTAAAAATAATTATAAGACTGTATGCAATAAAGATCTGACACTTTTTTTACATTTTTGTTTAAAACAATAGAAAAATAAGGGAAAAGTATCAATATCAAAAGGGAAAGTATCAATATCCAGGATTTAATGGATTATAGAGAGCACAATTAATCAGCATATATGTGTAAAACTGTGCCAAGTATCCAGATGTGCTTAAAAAGAAACAAGTCTTCTTCAAGAATGCATAGAAATTGTGTTCTTAATAGCTTCAGCCATATACAGAAACTGTAACTTGCAATTAGCAATTTGTTTCATTATATACTGGATTAGTGTCTTAAATTGAGTAATGCACTATATAATGTTATATACAAAAATGCATCTTCCCTCCCTCTCACACGCACAGACCCATGAATGCATGCAGGGCTTACAAAGGCTTTGTATTCACAGTTGTATCCAAAGGCTTTACACTTACACTCATTCCATTTAATCAGCTTGTGTGAATTTAGGGTAGATGAGATTTTATCCTGTCTAAAAGCTCAATGCCACAAATCAATGAATTACTTTTGATTGAATTATTTTCAAACACTTCTGGGTCATCCACTGACAGCAGGAGTATTTGATATCCCTAACTTTAAGAAGAATCTTTACTATCTGAAGTTTTTGAAGGAACAAAGTTAATAAATAGGTACAAGATGCTACAATGGCCATATGTTCAACAAAAGAGTAAAATGTTGCCATCAGAATTTCTGAATAGAAGCAGTTCACTGCCACTAGGCACAATGCATCTGAGGAAATGTGAAAGAAAAGAAAACCCACTGACCAGGAGATTCAATATAGTCTAAGCCAGCACTTGAAAATTTGTTCCAGTTTCACTTTGCTGTTTGCTTTAAAAATGTTCTGAAAAACACTGTAGATTAGGGATTGGCAACCTTTAGCCTGGAGGCCAGATCCAAACTACCAAGTGATTGGATCTGGCCCATAAAGCTGGAATACCTGTGACAATTACACAGCAATTTGGCACTGCAGGGATGGAGGAGGAGCAGAAGTGGCGGCCTTCATAGCCCTGTTAAAGTGGCCAGCTCTGCCAAAAATTTGCTGACCCCTGATATAAAGCATTTTAGTTAAACAGTTTTTAAACAAAATTCTTCAATTCAAAATGAATTTTCAACTCAAAATGTCCATTATTTTTATTTTTTAAATGTTTAAAAAGTTAGAAGTTGAAAAAATCCATTTAATTTTGGGTCCAACAAAATGTTTCACTGGACATAAAAAACATAATTCTGACATTTTAAAAATTCTAAATGAACCAAAAACTCTATTTTGCCTTTCACTCTAGCAATAAGAAGAAATCATACATTAGCTATTAGCAATTAGCAAATCCCATTACAGTGAAGAAATGAACTGCAGATTAGTGCCACTGTGTCCTATGGCAATTTTTGTAAAGCAGGGGTGTTGTTCAACTCCTACCCCATGGGACAAATCTGGTGCAAGAAGCCATGTCATCTGGGCTGCAGGGGTCCCCAAGGATCTGAAAATTTGGCAGTGGAAGAGTGGTGGTGCCAATTGCTGCTCCCCTGCTGCCGAATTTCTGGACTCCTGGGGAGACCCATGGGCCAGTTGGCACACTAGATCAATGCACTGCAGTGCAGGGCCAAAAGAGGCAGTGCAGGGTCCCAATCTGCCAGTGCATGGCTGAGAGAGGTGGCACGGAGCCTAATCCACTTGGCAGTTTGGGGCCAAGAGAAGTGGCACAGGGCCTGATCCTGGCATACAGGGCACATCAGGCCCATGGAATGGCATCATGCCATTTATCTGCCCTGCAATATCAAGAGATTGAGCACCACCATTTAAAGGGTTTTATATTCTTAAACATGCAGATAGGCACGTAGAGGAATATTCAGAAACATGATCAAGTTATACTCCTAACTCCTATTGATTTCAATGGGATTTCAATGTGAATTAGATATCTAACATGCTAAGGTACTTTGGAAATCCCACTAGGCTTCTATTTGCATAATTTGGTGCCTAAATAGCCTCACAAATCTGACTGCTAATTAATTTTGAGTGTGTGTTCTTATTCACTGCCATCTACAGTATCTACCATTCACATGATATAATAAATATTCCCAAAATGGTATGTAGCCATTCAGACCTTCGTAGTGATCCAAGGATTGATGGTTTGCTTTGGCACTGAATCCAACTCAGCCCTGAGATATTAACTTCATTGACCTTTAATTACTAAATTCTGTCTATTTTTTCCTGACAATCTGGATGATAAGCAACTTCTATAACCTTTAATTTGAGCTTTTTCAGGATTTAATCTTATAGTTAGTTCTGTATGAATTGACTGCAGGAATGGCCTTGCCTATCATTTATGTAGAGATTTACTCTTATAACTTAGAATAATGTCTGGGATGTTCCAAGGAGGCTAAAGGGATTAAGGATTGCCTTGGTGGAGTATTCCAACCTGGTATTCAATCCTGTTTGAATTTCAACAGGATTTCAGCACTTAAGTCTCTTAAGTTTCTTTGAACCTCCAAGCTAATGACATAAATAAAGGAAACAGCATCCAAATTGAGTTAAAGATTTGGAACTTGCACTCTTCACTTGGGCAACAATCTCTTATGGACAGTTGAGATGTCAAAAAATATAGCAACATCTTACATATAAAAGATGACCCAATCAGAATGGATTTACTGTGACATTGCATGGCTTGAGTAGTAAAACTGAATGAATCTGACAAATGTTGTATTATTAATATTTTTTTTTGTTAAGGCTGAAATGTTCTATCCATATAAAACACAATAATAAAGACAATTCCTATCCCAAAGCACTTACAAACATGGGAGACAATAGTGTATTCAGAAGCCATAATCACGGAGAAGCTTTGAAAGTTTTTAACATTGAAAGTTTGATTATAGATTCATAGATTGTTAGGGGCTGGACGGGACCTCACAGATCATCAGGTCCAGCCTCCCCCCCCCCAGCAGGAAAACAACTGTGGTCAAGTGACCCCACCGAGGTCTCTTGAAAACCTCCAGGGTGGGTGACTGCACCACCTCTGGGGGGAGTTTATTCTACAGTCTGGACACCCTGACTGTGACATTTTTCGTGGTATTGAACCTGAAGTGGCCTTCCAGGAGTTTGTAGCCAATTGTGCTGATTAATATCAGCACACTTCTTTTGGAAGTTATGACAGAGGTAAGTGAGGGCAGAGTGGTAACCTGGGGAGCTGAGATAACAGATTATTCTGTGCTTAAGAGGCAGCACTGAATGAGGTGGGAGAAGGAGACAGAACAAACAGGTTGCCAGTTGATTAAGCAGAGGGCTGGAAGGGACCAACATGAGAAATATGGTCAGAACAAAGAATATAGGGTAGATGTGAATGTGAAGAAAAACTAAACCTTGGAATGGGAAAGCACTCTCCATTTTTCTTTTGAAAAAGAAGAAAAAGAACATTTGAACTGTTTTTTACTTTGGATTCCCACATGAATGGGTTTATCTTTTTCTTAAAAATCAACCCCAATATAATTTAACACATTAAGTACAAAAGCTTAACACATAATTTAACACACTAACTACAAAAGCTCTCTAGTGCTTGGTTTCCTGCCACAATCTGTGCAAAGACACATATATCAAACCATTCAATGCCATTCAGAAATAAGTAAACAAAGTAAGCAAGCAAGCTTGGGACACATGGCTTGACTCTGCAAACACTTAAGTCATCTTTCCCACTATGAGAAAACAGGTACCTTTGTCAACATATTGATAAGTTCAATTAAACAAAGAAAGCTTTCTTACTTTTTGGTTGAAGCAACTACAGTAAAACATTGTTTGATGTAAAGCCATATAAGAAAACGATGAAACGAAACAAGTGTACTGTAAGTGGAAGTGCACTTTAACCAGAACTGTAATTTGTAAAATGGACAGAAACAATGTAGGACTTTGAATCTTCTTTGCTACAGACAGAGGTTCACTATATCTAAGTTCACACTAGGTCAAATTCTCCCCCAAAATATGTATGTGGGACATTCACTGGAGAAGCATGAGAGCAGAATTTGAGACTAACAGAATTCCACTGTACTGCCTAGTTGAATTAGAGATGGGAAGATAATGAAAACAAGTATATAAAGAAACATTTATTTTCTCTCTAGATTAAATAATTATGGAGACCACCCACACCAACATGCCGCATCAAAAACCCAACAAAATCACTGCTACTACTCATTTTGTGCACTTTAGATTATAAAAACATGTCCAGCTGATGATCTGGGTGCATGCACATTCATTCTAAACAGAAAAACAAAGAACAAAACAAAGCTCCGGCCAATGCTCAATTAATTGATATTCAAAATCTTTCAGGTCTCTTGACAACCAGACCTCTCCTCCCCACATATTTAGTGGTACTACTTTAATTGCTGCAACTGGAAATGATTTTTGTCATATGTGCAGAATTAAAATATAAATTCCATTGCTGATTCTGGAAAACTGTCAAAGATTTATATGAAAGAGCCACTCAAAGCAAACAATAAATTAATCTGTGATTTGTGCTTAACATAGTGAAATGATCAAAGACAGATACATATTCTGAAATGTGCAGAGAACCATAAAATGTATTAGACCCTGCTAATATATGGAATTATCAAAGACCTCCCAAATGTCTTAAGTTAATTCAAGCCCTCTTGTTCACAATTAGAGTGTTATCTTAAAATCTGCCATTTGGTTCCCTACTATTGCATCTATACAGAGAAACTAGCATGCATCAGGAAAGGCTAAGATTACTAAACCCACTAAACCCTTACATCTTTCTCTTTTTTTTTTTTTAAATAAGGACGAATCTGTTTAAAGAGATATATTTTCTTTCATGTGAGCCTGACGCTGTCTAATCTAATTCTTGATGTTTCTTCCATTGTACGGTGAGTTGTCCTTTGAGGAAGAAAAACAGCTTGTGTTTTGATAACAAACACAAAAAAATAGTTGCTTCTCTGCTTTCAAAGAGACAAGCTGTTTTTATTTCCTCTGAAGAAGCTCATTACAATATGATGGGCAAAATGTCAGAAATAATTAAGTACAAAAGGTGGTATTGGTATACAGAGAGAGGCCACTGGAAACAATGCCTCTATTATGAAGACCTCCCATCAAAAAAGAAAGAAAGAAAGAAAGAAAAAAAAAAACCCAACCTTAATTACCTGACATGAATTTAGTACATTTTTAAAAGGAAAAGTAAGGCTTCTTAGATGCTCCAAGAGCAATATGGGTACATAAAGGAGATCATATGAAGTGTACCATTAACATTTTCTTTCCCTGAGTGAAAAGAAAGTTAAAAGAACTTGATGTTAGAACAGAGACTGTTGCAAGACAGTCATCACACACGCACACACACAAAATCAAGCTGTTTGCACTTCACAGAAGGAGCAAAGCTCTCTGTGAAGCTCAAAAGCCTTTGGACTTCCCTCATTTTATATTAAGGAGGTCGTGCCTCCCACCACCCTGGGGTCAGCGCTGTAAACATCAACCCATCAAGATAAGAAGGTTAAGGCAGATGATATTAATTACCTGTTCTTTCAAGTCATCCCTGTCTCGCATGTGGTTTCCTCTTTGTAACATTCATCTAGGCCAATAAAAGCAACTAGGGGGAAAAATGACTTCAGTGGGCTTAGACCTTACTGGGCTGCTAATGACACACAGGGGCTTCATTTGCCGCACACGCGCATACATAGAGAGGATACAATATATCATTTCTGAGTGCAAAATAGCATGTATCCTGTAAACTGAATTTTATATGAAAATATTAAATTGGACCTTAAAATTAACACTGTTTTGGCTGGAATCTATTTATATCTCTTATACTGCTTCTTACTGAAATTAGAGGTGGAAATATGACTTATTACAGGTAAGTGATGTATTTGCTCCCTAAAGGGAGCTGAATCTAATGTAGTTTTAAATAAATCAAACAGAGAAGTATAAATGATTCTGTGGTCTTAAACTTCACTAGTGGGCATTTTTTTTATTGTTGTTCAGATATATTCTCCTTTGTTTTATCCTATTAAACACACTGTCCCTGGCACCGGCCGTTTAGCAATCATTTTCTTTTCTTGGTAACACAGATCATATTCCCAGTTTGTTTTCATTTAGCCAAACTACACATATTTATCTCTGGCCTTCTGTCAAATGTGTCTTTATAATTTTTGTTGCCCATCTCCAAATTCAATATAATTACAAAATATAATAGATTATTCTGGCATTGAAGAAAAATAAAGGAAATACAAAATGTGAGGTGACTTGGCTCAGATAAACACACAAAAAAGTTAAGACATTGAGAATAATCTAATAAATGGATCAGTGATCTACAGCTCACAGGCCATATCCAGCCCTTGACAGGAGAGGGTAAAAAGAGGCTGCAGTTGAGGGCGTATGAAGCACAAAGCAGGGAAGGCTAGGGGCTGCAAAAGGAAATCAGCAGCCCATTGCAAATGGTCTGCAAATGGTGGCATAATGTTCATATCAGTTTGCTGACCCTTGATCTAAGTGGTTCTAAAAATTCTTTAAATTAATTTTAGTAGATGTTTCTAACTGCCTTAGACTGTTCTGAAAATTTCAAACAGGATGCCCATTTATCAGGCTGCTAAACTGTCTGAATCTCTCAAGTGGCAAAACTGGGAAGTAAAATCCTCCTAAAATAAGGGTCTCAATTAAATATCCACTATGACTAGAACTACCAAGTACAGAGAAGTATGAATAAATAAAATCAAAATTAACTATGTTCTGTTGAAGCTCATAAAAAGTTTAATTTTTGAATTTGTTGAAGATTTCAAGATTTTGGACCAAAGTGCAATTTTGTTATTTAAATCAAACCAGTTTTCACTTTCTACTCAAACCAGGTGTATATATCAGAAAAGAAGGTATCACTGGACACCTATACACTGTGTATTCACCATCCCTGTGCTTCAAAATGGTAGTGGGTGTGCTTTAACTGAAGTTAAATGAGAATGGTAGTGGGTGTGCTTTAACTGAAGTTAACTGAGTTTAAAGTCCCCCTGCCACCATTTTGAAGTGCCAGACGCTGAATGCATGAGACGCTGGCAGCACTTTAATTAGAGCAGCTTCTGAGAGCCACTCTATTTAAAGCACCCCATCCCCAACCCTGGAGCACATGTAAAGATGCCCACTGATGCCTACAAGAAGCAAGTTCCATGTTGTACTCTAAAGGTTGTAGAGGGAAACAGGTTTTTTTCAAGAAGAATCTCTAAAAAACTAGGGCACATATCTGTTATATTAAATATATTATGTGGCCCTCTGTTCATTTGATGTGCATAGTATTGCTTGCTAAAGGATAATTGAGAAATTATTCTGTTTGAGTTGATTTTACAGGTCTGCAGGATCTAAAGTTAAATAAGCCAATCACTGGTACTTAACAAATGGCAGTTCCTTTGAGGGTTTACCTATAACAGGTTCCGATCAGCAGGTTGAAGAAGAAGAAAAGAAGTTGAAAACTTTGGCTCTGAAGCTGAGATGGGGGACACAATGAAGATCAGGGAAGACAGGAGAAACAGAAATAGACAGCATCTACAAAAAAACAAATGGAATCTAAAAATTAAGTTACGTTATATAAGATGGGCTATGAAGGCTAAATAAGCTTTAAGAAACATGCATATAGAGTGTTATTGTTTAACCTTATTTAATTACTTCTATGGATAAATAAAAACTACGTTTTGAAAAACTGTGAATATGGCTTCAGCAAGTCCCGAAGGCATTCCTTCCTCCCAAATCTTAATTTTTCTGCCATCCAGCTGACTACTTAGAATCCATGAAATACTATTTTACCAAGCCCTTTGCTCCAGAATGTATTTCTCTGTCCCTTATTATAAGTAGGTCATTGCTTAATGTAATTGTATATAGTGCATTTAAAAAATAAGATTTCTCAGTGTCATTCAACTGCTGAAACAGTGTTAAGCAAGCAATCTAACTCAAGGACACACAAAAACATGATGTATCATGGTATTTTAAAAGCTATAGAAAAGAGATTTCAGAAATACTTCTATTACAAAGGCTTGTAAAATATTATTGGCAAAATTATATCAGTTATACCTGCAACTACATTGACTCCACTAGCATTTTAGACCAAGTATTATTGCCAGAGAACATCAGACTCACATTACCCACACCTATGGTTAACATGGAAATATTATTTATCTGAAGAGAAGATAGGAAGGAATTTGCATTCATACTTAAAAATCTCATGGAACAAGGAATAATGAAATAAGGAGAGGAGTCTGAGGTTTAATTAATAACAAAACTTCCTCACTTGTATAGCCCTGAGATTAAGAAAGTTATATAGAGTAGGGATGCTTCTTACTCTTGCAGAGTAGGAAACATAAATATCACATCCAGGTTTTTCCAAATTTCAAGGGGGTTTGGCTCAGGAGCCTTGGTGTAAGTCCATCTTTAAATCTGGAAGGAAGTACTTCAAAAGGTTAGAGCACTGTGGCAGGCCAGTAGGGGGAGCTCCTGCATTGAGCCTCCCACCTCACTGCGCCCGTCCACCTTCCAGACCCCATGTGTTCCTCCAGGAGCGCCTAAGCCCTGGCAGACCCCCTTTCGAGCCCCACCGCAGAGTCTGGGGGTAACGTGTGCTGCCACCACCCTGAGAAAGGACTGTCTGGGTCCTGTGTCCTCAGGGAAACACAGGCCTAATAGTCCTATGGGTGCTCAACCCAATACAAGAACTTGGGGCACTTCCCCAAGTCAGGGGCCAAAAAGGATGGTCTCCCTTAGTCCGCAGACCCAAGGGGCCTCCTAGGCATAATTAAACCCACCACTCAATGAGTCTCCTACACCAGTCACAGAGAAGAACTTTATTGGTTACAGAGGGTAGGGTTAGAATAGGGTACAGGGTAGAGCAATATCAAAGAAATCCCATAGACCAAACTCCTGTGGCTGGGGTAGCCTTTGATCTCGCATCTAAGTTACTGCAAGCTATATAACTAGTTGGATCTCAGTTAGCTTACTTACAAGTATCATCTAGAGGCTGCTGGAGATTCCCTCTGGAGGCAGGCAGTTCCTTGATCATGAGTTTTGAGAGAGAGAGCCAGTTTCAGATGGTACAGCTCTTCTTTGTTCCTGAGTATCCCTCATGGCTGGTCCCCCCCCCCCCCCCCTCCTCCCGGGCAGTCCTTAACTTATATAGCCCCTGTGACCAAATTTACCTAGTCCAATGGAAGCCAATACCTGTTGGCTGTGAGCCAACCAATTTGAAATATATCACTAGTTGCCGGGCAGACTCTAGCCCACCAGGAAGGAAGCCCCTCACCCAGGTATGTGATGCCAGTCACATAGGCAGATCCCTCAGGAATGTATCCAGCTCAAGTTACCTAAAGAGATAGGGTAAGGATGCGTGTCTCTGCTGGGCCCATCCTTATCAAATTGTCACAGAGCAGAGACTTTGGGGAGAGACAAAGGTGGCTTTCTGCCACACGCACATCATTATAAGTTTGGAAATTTAGGGTATGCCAGCTCAAACAACTGCTTCTCAGCAGGGTAAATTATTCTACTTGAAGCACCATGCTACCATGACTAGAATACTTCCAGTAATTAGTTTGTTTAAAATTAATTCAGGTGTTAGTCCAGCTCTGTTGTAAAATCCGTTGCACGAGTTTTGTCAAGATGCTTACCTGTGTTATTTTGTGCCACTGTCTGTAAAATGGAGACAATAGTAACGACTTCCCAACCAGTAATAGGAGTTGTATAAGAACTAATCTGTGTTTGAAAATTGTTTTGAACATATAAAATATTATGTTCTTCTGTGCCACAGTGTAGCTTTGCACCCTGAATTTCCAAACTTAAAAAAGTAGGTTTCGTTTAAAATGGCAGTCTGTGAATGTATTTATATGCAAACATAGAACAGTTGATTCACAGCTAAAGAATATGCTAAGGAGTCTGATTTAACACAGTTAAACTTAACAAGACAAAATACTAGAGTGACTACATGACACAGCTGTCATGATCATCTTCACCTCTCTCAGACCTCGCATGCTAATTAAGCCAATAGAGCTTTCCAACATGATGCCATAAAATGCTAACTGATTTGCAGTTCTTAGCCTATGCTTATACCTGCAGACAGATGCAATGATAACAAAACTCAGGTTTGAGCATTCAAACATGCAGTAAATGCAGCAGTAGAATATTAGAGTATTCTACTGCTACTACCAAATTGCCCATCAAGAATGACTGGCGGGGCTAGGGGAGTGGATGGGGACAGAGCACCGCACCCCACGAACCTGCACCACCGCCACCTCCCAGAAGCAGGGCAAGGGAAGCTTGCCCAACCATCCACTCCATCCGCCTCTGCCAGCACTCCACACTACCTTTACCATCAGGGCCAGAGGGAATAGTGAACATGGCATGGGATGGTGGAGCACCACCAAGATGGAGGGGACAGAGTGGGGACAGTCATGGCAGTGCTCCTCCATCCCATTCCATCCCTGCAATTTCCTCTGTCCCCCTCCGCCAGCACCCCATGCCGCCACCACCACCTCCTCCAAGAAGCAGGGCTGGGGGAGGGGTGAGACTAGCGGCACTGGCCTCGCCTCCCCTCCCCTCACTCCATCCCTTACATCCCCACTGTCACGGCAGTGCTCCACAGAGCACTCTGTGTGGTGCACTCTGATTGGTTGTTTCAGTAAGCATTGTGACTGGCTGCTGAGACAACCAATCAGAGTATTCCAAGAGCATTACAGACAGACGGACTAAGCCCTTTTTATATATATAGAATTCTTGAACAAAAAGGGGTTTATTGTCCTGATTCAGTGCTATTGTATATCACCTACTGGTGTTTAATTATAACCAGACATGTCTAAGAGTTAAGCTTTTCGCCTTTGTAAAAAGGTAAAAGTCAGTCATTTGATTGCAACTCCATAAGGTCCTTACAAGATAACTTAATATTTATGTTGAGGCTCTTTCAAAATACTTCCTTCTACACTGTGTCTTCTCAAAGAATTCAAAGTCTTAAAGTTCTTATTCAGCTGTTAATAAGATAATTTCCTAGATGTCAATGGACATTTTACATATATAACTACTGCTGCTTCAGATGTAAGCCTTTGTCCTGCAGTACATGTTCACAATTAAAAGATAAGCCTTTACTTTATCTTTTCCTTCTACAGGTTATTTACTCCTTGGAAGTACAAATAGGAGAGAACACTGATGTATAAGAAAAATCACTACCAAAACATTTGCTCCAAATGGTAAGTACATGATGTCACTTTTTGGAAGTATTTTAAGAAAGAATCCGATTTATTAAGTAAATGAGACAAACAGCTTTGCATTATAGCCAGGTCCAGAAGTTACACTTATTGCACAGTAAATGCAGAGAAAGCACTCTACACCCATAACTGAACAGACAGTCAGGGCACATAGAGGATCCCATTCTAAGATAACTCTGGATGGATGTGATATCAGACTACAGCGCTGTAGGTTAGAGCACTGTTATGAACATCTATACCAGATCCCATCACAACTCATGGTAGGTTGCAGTTAGCCGGCAGCCCATGGGGCTTTGCAGCATCCCACTCATTCCCCCTTGCAGGTTGGCACTCTAGCCTCAGCCAGAGCTCTTCTGGTCTGCCCGAGTGCCAGGCCAGCTCTGCCCCTGAGGTGTCAATGCCCGGAGGCAGCAAAGCCCATCTTTCCAAAGGTAAAGCCCCTTCCTTTTGTTCGCTCTGGCCAGCTATGAGCCACTGTCTGGTATTACTGCTCAGTATGCAAATTCCATCCACCCCACCTGGGAATTTGTAAATATTGCATCTTTCAATTAAGTTCTGTGCTGTTTGTTGGACACCGCATTCATACAGATGGCTGTCCAAGATGATCATCTTGTGAAGTGTTGTTTTCAAACATCTGTGTCCAGATTCCAGTCTATTCAACTTGAGCCATGCATCTCCGTCAAGGGCGTGCCCAATGGGGGATTAGTGATTTTGGTATAAAACGCCGCAGAAATAGATTTCAGACCAGATTACTCTGAACAATCATTTCATTTCCATTCACCTCACCCCTTATCTAAATTTAGTGAAACATACAAGGTCACAGTAAACAGCCTGCCAAGCTTTCCATGGGCCTGGCAGCAGGGGAGCAGTTAGAGTTTATCTTATGTCATTTGATCTAATGCCCTAGACTGCAGGGAATACACCTGTGTAAGTTGTGCAGCCTGTTATGAATCTCTGAGCACTGTTAAGTACAGAGTTGAGCTTTATAGTGAGACAACTTCTGGATCATACAGGAGCACAGTAATCTTCTGGGGTGTATATCATTGCAAGTGCAGTGGCTCAGAGTACTTTGAAGTTGGCACACTATGTCATGCTGGTTAAATGTCTTAAGGCAGCTACTTGTGCAGTTTCTTTACTGCTAACTTTCTGAATGTGATGTTTATAGGTGATGGAATGGTCTAATGTGACTCCTTGGTAAATTGGGGTGTATTCAAGGAGAAGCATGTGGTTGCCTACTCTGATTTTCAGCATGCTCTTGACTCAATGACTGTCCAGGTGGAAGACGGATGATACTGTTTTATTAATGCTCCCCAGTGACCCCATGCCTGTCAAACACACCGCCCCAGCCCCTGAACCATTGGCCTGGAATGAAGCTGAAGCACCAGGATTGTTACCCCCTATTGTTGTTGGGGGCTTATCAGTCTGTGTTACATTAATTACATTACATAAATCTGATTAATTGACAACTGGCCAACCCATCCCTCAAGGTTACACTGTTTTCCTGAGAGATGCCAGCGTGGTAATGCGGAACCGCTTTATGTAAAACCGCACCCAAACAGACCTCTGAACACATGGAAAGCTCTTTTTGAGCCCCACAGCTGAGGTATTACAACAGTTGCGACTGTGCGTTTTCACTGGTGCATCTCCAGGAGCCATTTGACAGAACACTTACATATGAGCACTGCTGCAGGTAACCTCCCCCACCCTCCACCCCAATCGTTCCTTCCCTCTCATCCTGGAGAACCAGAGAAGGCTTATCCCTCTGGGCCTGGATGCAGCCCTCCCAGCTCCCACAGCAGGGAAATGAAACCCAGGTGTCTGCGTTTTCCCAGCTGGGAAGTAGAACACAGAGGAATTTAATGATGTGGTCAGTGCCAGATTATGAGCAGCTCACCATAGGTCCCTCAGTGTCTCCCTTGTCTGTAGACTCCACATTTGAGTGCAGGAGGCCCGGTCATGGATCCCAAGATACTGGATCCAGGATGGTCAGCTGGAGATATGTGCATGGATGGTACCAATGAAATGAGAACCAAATGGGATCCTGGATGTGGAGAGTAGGAACGGGCAGGTTGGTGATTGCTTGCACCCATGCCACTGCAATACTTGTGTGAGCCATCCAGACACAGGAACACTGCAAAATCCAAAAACAAGGTCTACAGATGGCTACCCACTGTGTGAGAAGCATGTATGCCTCTATAAAGCAGAGAGAGTCAGGGGCCCCAAGAAAAGGAGTTAATGCACAGAGTCAAAGATCGCTTGGGATCCGGCTACAACATCCCTGAGTGGCTTCAGCACCACTTTCCATGGAAAGATCATGGTCCCCCTGGGCGGAAGTGGCGGGACAGGCTGCCGCCCACACCCAGGCATGGACAGCGCTGCTCCAGAAACTGTTCCCTATGGCAACAGGAACAGGGGTACCACAGGGGCCAGCCTTAGATTGCAGCCAAGGGAGAGTGCTCCACACTGTGCATTGATTAGGAAATTATGGGCTGCCAGGGGGTCCTGAAACAGGAAATATGCCTTGTAGGAGCTACTGATCCAAAGAGCTAGGAAGATGTATTACAGGGCTGGGCCCAGGGAGCAGCAGTGTGGGAGGGGAGGAAGGCCAGGCTGCCTGACACCCGATGCCAGAGCCGGCAATGATTCAGCTTGCTTTCCAGGGCTAAGTTGCTACCCATGGCTGCTGGCAGTTGCCAGCATAGGCGTGGGGCCCCAAAGAGGTACTAGGCCAGTCCTGAAGGGTGAAGAAATGCTCAGAGAAGCTGGGAAGTGGGGGGAAGGCCCACCACCCTGCCAGGCCAGGTACAGCCTATGAGAGGATAGGCAGCCCCCGGGCTTGAGTCCAAGTTCCAGAGCAGACAACATTCCACAGGTTTTTCTTTATTATGTGCACAAAAAGTTTGGCACCTGCAACATTAATTAAAATTGATAGGCGGCAATTTTACATGCAGCATTCCCCCTGCTGCCCCAAGGTTTCGTGTTTGTTCAGCCACTGTACCTTCCCACCCTCCTTCCCCTACTCAATGTCATAACTGCCTAGTACATCCAGAGTCTTTCCCCACTCTCACAATGTTAACTGAGAAAAAGATTCTGAGTTCTAGAGCAGGCAATGTTCCACAGTTTTTGTTTAATAAACACATTAAAAGTTTGGCAGCTTCAACATTTGATTAAAATGAGGTAAGTCTCTTCCTCAGGCCACATTCCACCACAATCCCAGTGCGTGCCCCTGCTGCAGGGCTGGGGATGGAGAAGGGAAGGGGCATGGTGCCCAGCCAGCGTAGGTTGTGGGCAGTGTGGTAGAGCACCTTTGAGGTGTTCACCACGTGGCAGGGGCTGCAGTAGGCTGGGACAAAGCCAGCAAGGAAAGCAGCCAAGCGAAGCCCCCCAAATGTAATTCTAAGGAGGGAGGAGTGTGGCGGAGCACCTTTGGGGGTGCTCGCCACTTGAGGGCTCTCACAGGCTCTGAGGGGAGCCTGCTTTGGAGGAGCAGCAGGGGAAACCTCCCCCGGGTACCATTTTAAGGGGGAAGGTGTGTGGCAGGGAACTGTTGGTGCCTGCCACTTTAAGACTGGAGCCAAGCAGCCAGCAGGTGCTTGATTGCGGTGGCCATTTTAGATCTCTGGCAGCCATGTAAGCAGGGCAGTTCACTGCTGGCAAGCCAGGTAGTAACATTGCCTGGCTGCAAGGCTCCATAGCATCCTGGAGGTAAGGGCAGGAACTGTAGGGGATGGCTAGGAGGATCCTGGTCCTGGTCCAAAACTGCACCTTGCTGTGAGTGGGTGCCCTGGTAGGGCTCTCAGTGGCATGAGAGCCCCCAGGAAATGCCAGGCCAGTTATCACCCTGGTGAAAGGTGGGTAGGTGCGCCTTAACCCTAGCCCTCACCTTCAGGTAGGTCTGGTAACATCATGGGTTGTGGGGACCAGGCACAGCTGTAGTCATGTGAGCCCTGTGGGGTACAAGACCCCGAAGAGGAAGAGTGGGAGCCAGGCAGGCTGCGACCACCTGAGCCCTGTGGGGTGTAGGACCCTGAGGAAAGGTAGTTAAGGCCAGGCATGGCTATGGCCACCTGAGCCCACTGGAGAGGGAAGCCCTGTGGCCCCAAGTGAGGGGGTGGAGATGTGGAGCCCCGGTAAAGGGGGGCAGTGGAAGATATGGAGCACCAGTGAGGGGGGAGCCCCAGTGAAGGAGGCTGTGTGGAGCCCCAGTGAGGGGGAAGAGATGAGGAGCCCCAGTGAAGGGGGGAAAACCTGAGGGCTGAGAGCCCAGTATGTTTATAGAAAGTTGCCCCTGGAAGGGGCCAGAGCAAGCTTAGACCTGGTCGGGTAATTAGCTGGCCACTACCCCGGAGAGGGTCACAGGAGAGGCCCAAAAGACAGTACGTCTGCCACCCAAGGTATGAACTAGCTAAGCCTATGGCCTAAGGGGCCCACTCCAAGAGGGAGCAAGGTAGCATAAGTTGTTGATACATGAAAGAGACCCTGTGAGAGGGGGTGGAGTGTGAGAGGCCCTTGTGAGCAGAGGGCGGTATGAATGTGAGTGTGTCTGAGGCCTGACAACGAGGCCTAAGCTTGGTCTGGCCATAGGCTGGGGGCACCTTGTCATCCGGATGCCATCTGCAAGGTTTGGGCTGTGGTGTAGGGGAGGATGGGAGCCACAGATAGCACCCCCTGGCATAGGGTCAAGAATGGGCAGCCTCCTGCGTTAATGAACGTAGTAATTAATTAAGAACAAGACATGGCAGGTGAGTCAGGTGGGTGGCATGCCCAAAGGCAAGTGGGGAAACTAGCACTGTCGCTAGTCAGGGAGCCCCACTTTGCCACAGACAGCAGTGCCTGTGATGCAGGGGCAGAAAAGCCTAGGCCTGGAGACCCATGGCCTAGTGCAGGGGCAGGCAAAGCTTGGCCCACAGGCCAGAACCAGCCAGCAATGGACTCCATTTTCCAGCAGCCCCTGTCCACATTACTGGGGCTGGTCTCCATGGAGCCCCCAGCCCCAGCTGCACTGTGATAGCAGAAGGCTGGAGTTGCAATGGAGACCTGCCCCAGCCAAGCTGGCAGGGCATGCGGCAGGGCAGTGGGCTGCTCGGAGCCTCTGGGATCTTGCAGTGGGGGCAGCTTGGTCTGGGGCCAGGGCAGAGCCATGATCTGCAGCCTACCTACTCTGGGCAGGGGTGCGCAGGCTGCAGATCATGGATCTGTCCTGGCTCCTTACAGTGGTGACAGCGTGGTCCAGAGCCAGGGCAAAGCTGCTATCTGCAGCCTGCACTCCCCTGCCTGGAGCATGCAGGCTGCAGATTGTAGCTCTGCCCTGGCCCCAGACCAAGCTGCCCCCACCGCAAGATCCCAGTGGCAACCCCAGCTTTGTGCTATCACAGCACAGCTGCTGTCTCCATTGAGACCAGCCCCAGCCATGTGGGCAGGGGCTGCTGGGACATGGCGTCCAGCTACTAGCCAGATCCACTATTTTGCCCGTCTTTGGCCTAATACCATACCAGGGACACTCAAAGCTCTCCAGCCCTACTCATCAGGGAAGGGCTCCCAGTCCACATGGGTGAGGAGCAACTTGACCAGGGCTTTGAGGATCTGGACAGACTGCCATTGTTCAGGGCCAAAGCCACCAGCATTAGTGAGGAAGAAATAGACACATCCAGGACATACATCTATGTGCACACTTATGCAGGCATGTGCATGTGCACACACACAGTATCCAGGACATGCATGCACTTGGTGGGTACAGGGTGTACTGGGTAGGCATATCAGGGCAGCGAGCTGATGGCTCGTGGCCATGATGAGCCACTGACTCATCAGGTCCAGTTGGGTGGCTATGATGGCCCCACCAAGAGTGGTGCAGCTTTTTGGCTTTGCCCAGGAGGCTTCAGCAGCCGGGGGAGCCCATAGAGCATGCTGGGAAGCAGATGAGAGCCCCTCCACCTGCTGGGCTTGTGCCATGCAGGCAGGCTCTGAGCCCCTCCCCATCAGCACAAGGGCTAACATGTTCTGTTTGCTCCTGACCTAACCTTGGATACTTAAAGTAAAGCTCAAAAGTTAGAACACTTCTACCTTGGGCTTCTTGAACACCTGTACTTAGCCTATAATATCATGTCCAAAATAATTAAATGTTTTCAGTATAAAAAAAGAATATAATGAAATCTCAGATGAGCAATGATGCATTTGCTGTGCCTCTAACATGACAATGAACATAAAAAAATCAATTTATATATTTATTTTCCTTTAACATAAGCATAATGTAATTCCATCTTTAACAGGCTATGTATGTAGGTAGATCAAACTTTGTTTCATTTTTATTCAGTTTAGATCCTGTTTTTGAAGATCAGGATTTGAATTCAGCATACTTGTTGAGTAAATACTTTGAAGATTATTCTGTAGAATTATTATGCTAAACTCAGAATCTAAAACCAGCAAGTCACTGACGTGTTTTAGCAAATTCTGACAATTTTTTTTTTTAGAAAAGTGACAGAGGAATTCAATTGATGCCAAGTCCCAGTTTCATGAAAGAATAAAGAGGCACTAAAGTTAAAGCAATAGATTAACATTTTAGGAATATGTTTCTCTCCAGGACACTGCTCACACAAGCTGGACTCCTCGTGTTTATGATGATAGATGCAGGTTAGCCCTTTATCTACAGCATCAACCAGTGAAAGCTGGCATTGCATCTGTAGTATGTCTTTAAATGGCTAGATAGCAAATGTCAAAACGATTTGATCCAGTTTTATAATCACCTTTCAAGACTTTGTAAGATATTTTACACTTTAAAGAGAGATTAAAAAACTTTTATGTTGAACCGGAAAAATAGAATAAGCACATTCATATGCTTTAGGTAGGGCAAGCAGGACTGACTTAGGGAAAGGAGGACTGACTGCATTGTGCCATGAACATATCAAGTCAAATTAGCAGTTTGACATTTTGATTGTTATGCATTTTAGCACAAGTTTGAGGTAGACCTGGATAATTCATAAGAACTTGGCATATGTCCTACTTAATAGCTTCATGAATCGTAAGGAACATTTGATAATGTACAGAACTGTTTAAATTAATAGCCACTTGCATTGACTGTCCGAAATAAACAAGGAACAAAAATTCCTTACACGTTCTACCTTTACAACAGGTACAATTTTCAAAGTGTCTAAAGAACTTAAGATAAGTCTCATTTTCAAAAGTAACTTTGCTGCTTAGTGGCAGAAGCCTAAATCTCATTGATTTCCTCTGAGACTTAGGCTTCCAAGGTACTATATCTACACCTAGGATTGTCCCCAAGCTTATATCCACTGACCGTCTACACTAAAAACTACTGGTGGCAGTCCAGCAGCTCTGCTGAACTTCAGAATCTGTTTACAGTTACAGATAATGAGTCAAATACTTTGTAAAAACAGATGTTCTCACCTACACCAGTGGGAAGCTATAAACCCAAGCATATACAAGAGAATAGAATCGGGTCTATGAATATTACACATGAAGGAAATCAATATAAGAAGGCCAGGTGTTTAGTTAGGTAAAGTAGTCTAGCTCTAGAGATATCATTGAAGCAGTGCTAATTTGTACTAGGTGATATCTGGCCTTATTATTGTAAAAAGAGACTTCCTGTAAATAAGTTACGATTCTTGATACAGTCAATAAAGTTTCATTTAGGGCCTGATCTTTTCAATGTCTTCAGTGGGCTATGGATCAAGCCTTTGATTAAAAAATCTAATGGCTAGTTAAATTAAACTGTGAAAAAAACGTTAAGTTTAAATGCACAGATCATCAACTCTACCCACACGCCAACAGGGTATAAGTGGCATAAGCAATAAACAGTAGGGCTGTGCAAAAGAGCACCATTTTGTTGCAACTTCCATTTCAACATTTTGATGGGACAGTGTTTCGTTTCAAGTCTCGTTTAATTTCAAAACCGCTATTCTGTTTTGTTTCGTCGAAACTGTTTCTCTGTTTTGACATTGTTTCAATGTTTGACCCCCAGGCTATAATGGGGAAGCACAAAGCTGCCTATAACTTTGTAATTTTTTGCCTGATTCAGATGAAACTTGCAGGGATGGTAGCCCCTACTGAGTCTATGAAGCCTGCCAAGTTTCAAGGAGGTAGGTGAAGGGGTTTCTGGGAAACTGTACCTCAGGCTGCTGGTGAGCAAAACTCATGACACGTGTGACTGTGTGTGTTTTCCATCCCTCCCCCAGAGCACTGGGATTGAAAGGGACTTCAGGGAAAACCCCCCAGTTTTTCCCACCCCTTCCCCAACCATTTCTGACTTTTTCGCTCCCTTTCTATTCCCTATAGATTAGTATAAGTAAGCTAAGATATAAGATAAGCTTTAACATTTTATTTTAGGTAGTAAGTTTTATTTTTCTCTCCCCTCTTTGCAAATAAGTTCCCTGCTATTTTGATATAGATATCCACTGTTTTGTATTGGATTTTTTTTTTATTTTTTATTTTTTTTTACTGCTTTTATATTGAGTGATTACTGTCTTAGGCCTATATATGTAAGTTAGCATAAGTCATGTCAAGTTTCCATCTTATCCCCATGCCTGGTTGTGTAACCTATGACTTGCACCTACCCCTCCTATGTAACTTGGTTCCTGAATGAACGGGGATGAATGAGGGTGCTTGAGAGACAATGGCAGCAGGTCTAAAAATAGCTCCCTCTGAATGACCGAACCGTCCACACCAATATCTGGACCAACGACCCAGCCCTTGGAACCACCCTCAGCATTCAAGACACACAAGATGAGGCAACCCACCACTGTGCCAGGCTGCATATGCTCAGTAAGAACACCTGGAGCCCTCTGGAACAGGACTGACCTTGCCTGGACAGGCCCTCCCCATAGGAGATCAGAGGTAGTCTGCCCCATAAAAGGGGTAGTGAAGATTGACTCCTTGGGATGCCCTCTCCATCTGGATCAGCACCATGCCACACCACCTATCCACCCAGAGGCCCTGCTGGCAACCCCCCTCTGGACAATACCTACTGGACAAGGACCACTTTCTAGCCTGGATAGGTAGCTATTACCTCCAAGTCCCTCTTCAACCAAGGACATGGACTCTGCTTCTCTTCCCTACCTGGACTCCAACCCCTCCAATGAGTCTCTTTCTCCTGCTGCTGCCAATGTGAGTGTGAACCAATAACTTCATGGGGCTGTGTAGTGTGTTGTCCATTTAATAACACTGTTATTTGGACCCCTAAGTTGGGTTTTGATTTACTATGGTTTGGCCCTGCTCCAATCTTTGCTCCTCGCCCCTCCAACTTCTGTCTCATTTCTCCCTTTCCTGCTTCTGGCTCACTGCCACCTCCAACACCTGTCCTGAGCTCCTCTCTGCCTCCAAACCCCCTGTTTCTTTGCCATTGTCTTATCCCCACTGCCTTTTCCTTTTCCCCTGAGCAACCAGGTTTCTGCCTCAGTTTCTTTCCTGGCTGTCTCCTCCTTGCCACCACTTATCTGCTCCGCCCTGCAATATCACAGCTGTCTGCCTCAGTTTTCAGCCCCAAGCTCCCAGATTTCTGTCTCTCTTTCCATGCTGTCTCTTCCTTGCCACTAGGCTTTTTTTTTCCCCTTTCCTTTGCACCAGTGATCTCGAGTACCCCTGGGGCCACTTGATCTTAAGTAAACCCAAGCCTCAGTTCCTCAGCCAGCTTCTCTCTAGTCCACCAGTTCTACTCCTTGTTCTGGCAACTTTCACTCCCTATGCTTTAATTCTCTCTCACCTTAACCTTCCCCCAAGTATCCCAGGTACCCCAAGCATACACATACACACTGTACCATCCAATTTAGGAACTTACCTATGTGTAGGTGGGTTGTATGTGTGTGAACTGGTGAGTGTGTATATATACATGCACACACATGTGTATTTGTATGCCATTGTGTGTATGATATACAAATTAGTGATCTGTGTATATGTACTGAGTGTGCAGGGATGGAGAATTGATTTTTGTCTAACTTTTGGGGTGTTAGTCTAAGTGCTTGAATTGGTGATAGGTATGCATGTGCCTAGACTGGTTTGGATGTGTATGTGCCCGAGTTGGTAGAGTGTGTGTGTGTGTGTGTGTGTGTGTGTGTGTGTGTGTGTGTGTGTGTGTGCACCTACTTGATTTGTGTGTTTGTATATGTGCAATTGTGTCACACCCTCCTGTCTAACAGCGTGATATTGAGATCCTGAGAGTTGGCCTGACCCTGCAGGACAACAGAAACAGCTGGCAAAATTTTGCACAGCCCTAATAAACAGCCTGTGTTATGCTTGTACACTTTTTTTTTTTTTTTAAATCTGTGGCAGACTCATGCTTGTCGCACCATTGCCAGGGTGCCCAACATGTTTGGTTACACCACATGGGAGTCTATTCGCACACCATGACTTGGTGTAGGAGGTTTCACCTGGAGAAGTTGTTTGGTGGTATACCTCAGACCCTGGGTGACTTGGCTGGTGCTCATTCTGTGGAGCTCCTCCTCCCCTACACCCTACCTCTTTCCACTCAGGTGGTATGGATCAGCTTCAGTGGTGTCTGGATGTGCTAAGTGTGTCATAGCTCCACATAGAGCCTACCCATATGACTATTTGCGGGAATATGGCTATAGCTTCATTGTTTAACAAAATAGCAAATGAACAAAACTATAACTCAGGCAAGTTGAATGGTGCAGTGGGAAGGGCAACAATACCTGCCATGTCCAGTGTTTCACCTCGGCACTTCTTGAAGCGTTGTCTGCTCATTTCCCACAGGGTTTCACATCGCAGGTAGACCCAGACGGAACTAGTGCCCTGGGTCAGCTAGCACCTGGCCAGTGTTGTAATGCCATGCATGGCATTCCTTCACACGCCTGTGACGCTCGTGGCTCTGATAATTCCCCACTAGGAGATTTCAGGTCTGCAGCTGCTCACCTGTAATGGACGGGACCAAAGGATTCCCAAGCGGGTTCCAGTATTGATCAATGTGCCCACTCACCCAATCCCAGCTGACCCATAATTTCCTGCTGTTGGTGTGGTGAGTAGGCAAGATCCAGGTAAGACCTGAGCCCCTTGACCTGCCTGTGTCTTCTCCCATGCCATTACCTGGATTTTTCCTTGCAGGAACCTGGTCATCCTCCACTGGCTTCCAGGTATGCTGGCCCTTCCTGGGTGCTCCAGCCATGAGACAGGCTCTTGCTGCCACACCCAGCAGTGATCTTGTGCAGGGATGTGCTGGCTGTGCTCTGGCCATGGGGAGAGAATCCACCAGTGCCATCAGTGCTCCTCTCTCCCCCTGCAGTTTGGCTCCAGGGCTCCTTTTACACCCAGAGCCTTTCCCCAGTGGACTAATCTGTGGGGCTTCTTCCAGACACATGTTGCCAGCCAATTTGCCCACAGACTGGCCACTTGAGTGCTGACACCATGGTAAGTAAAGTGTAATCCTGCCACAATCTCACATCACATCCAAAAGCTAAGAAGGAAAGAACTACGTAGTGACTTGGAACTGAACCTTCTACTGAATTAGCTGGGCATGTACACAAAATGGGCACTTAAGCCCTTCCTGGAAACCAAACGTACTTCAACATTTTCATTGAGGTGTTTCACAATGTAAAACCTGTTCTCTAAATCTAGGCAGGTATGGCCATCAATGCAAACACAGGTACATGTTTTTTCCACATTCCAATTTATGCCTTATATTAAGGGCATAAATTATGCTCCAGGTTAGGCAATGGACCAGAAAACATTAGGCACTGACACAAGTGACATTTTGCCTCCCTGAAGCATGCTACAGCCATGCCACACAGCTACAGAGGGTTTTAAAAGGGCCTGATCCTGCAGCCCCCAAGTGAGCTCCCTCCTCTCCCTTCCCCTCTGCAGATGGTACCAGGTCTGGGAGGGAAGAGAGGCAGGGCTAGGGGAAACCAGCTGCAGACTCGCAGCCACTCTGAACTACAGCTCAATCCCACAACCCCAAGAACCCAACAGTAAACATCTGTTGGATCTGGAGGATCACTACCTCATGGTGCTTCCTGCAAAGCATCATGACTTACAGTGGGGAGCTGCATATCTGTTAGCATCCATTTTTCCTAAATCTTCACTTTCCATATACATCAAATTTGGAAGGAACTATCTGATTAGGAACATATTATGAAAAATGCATTTTAAGATCATAAGTGGTCTTTATATTGCCTTTGTGAAGAAGTGATTTTAAGTTAAAAAGTCAAAATCCTAAATACACTTGCAACATGATGTATTTATAAAGAAAAAGAAACAGAACAAAAAATAAGCAATACCAAACAGCAGATAACATAAACCATTTCCAACAAAAACTGTAACAGAAACATATTCTCCACAATCACTTAAGATTATGGACTTTCTTTCACAAGAAGGACCCCTCTACACATGCAAGCAAAGGTGCAATGGGATCTAATGCATGATCTATACCAGAGGTAGGGAAAATTTTTTGGCCGGAGTGCTGAAAAAACCACACTGTCTACCTTAGAAGGGTGCCAGAGTGCCGGCATGCCAGAAAAACAAAATAACGGCGGAGGCAGGGGGAGGGGGCAGTACAAGGCAGCACACACTGCATATTAGTATATTTAATAATCATAAATGTTGCCTTCGTTGTTGAGTATTCCTTTTTTGTTAAGCATGTTGCAATAAGAGAGAGAGAAGAGAGAGAGAAAGAGAAAGAAACATTAAAAGTGAAACACCCCCTTTGTTATTTCTTTCTGAAATTTTAAATTTTGGAAGACAAGATGCCAACCCGAAAAGACGTGCTTCGTTACCAACTCAGTACAATCCAGTCCAGTTCAAGTCCTAAATATTTATTTTCAAGCATGCTAACAGCTAATGTTTATGTAGAAGTCTTCCACATTTTTTCATGTTCATATCAACACTTGTTCTGTACTTTTTGTGCTTTGGCTGCATAAAAATATTTTTAAATGGTCAGAACAATGGCAAAAATATGTCTGTTTTGCTTAATCATGTTTAGGAGTTTGGTTTTATACTTATAAAATATTTTTTTAAAGTATAATATTGAACTGTTTATCATGGTGATTAAAGGATGTGTTTTGGCCATCTTAGCTGATAATTAAGACAGTGAACAGAGAACTGGGAGAAGAACACTGTTCTTCTGCCCGTCAGCCCAACTCCCCAGCCACCCTGCACAGCTAAGCCTACAAAGGTGCGGTGCTCCTGGCAAGGGGAAGCGCCGGCCTCATCCCGGTAGGGGGGCTGAGTCAGCGCTGGGCTCAGAGTGGGCGGGAGTCAAGCAGGTTCAGCTGCAAGTCCTGCTACAAGCAGCCCAGGCTCCATGGCTGGCAGCAGCTACCCAGAGGCGGGGCCGGCTGCAGCTGGGAGGCTGCAAACAGTTGCTCCAGACTCCAGCATCAGCTCCATACCCGGGGGTGCATGCTCACCTCTGAGCAGACGGCGGGGGAGGGGCCTGAGGCAGTACAACCCTGGCCTCTCCCCCACTGCTGGCACAGAGCTGATCACTGGGGTCCAGCACCCGGCACAGCTGTTTGTAGCCAGCCTCGGCTCTGGGCAGCTGCAGCAGGCAACGGGCAGGCTGCAAACAGCAGCGCCGAGCTCTACAGCCCCAGCATCAGCTCCATATCAGCAGGTGCATGCACACCTCAGAGCAGACAGCGTGAGGGTTGTGCTGCCTCAGGCCCTATCCCCTCTGTCTCCTCCAAGGTGTGCATGCACCCGTCGGTAGAATCCTGACGCCGGAGCCTAGCACAGCTGTTTGCAGCCTCCCAGCTACAGCCAGCCCCGGCTCTGCGTAGCTGTTGTCAACTATGGAGCCCAGGCTGCTTGCAGCAGGGCTTGCAGCCTCCCAGCTGCCTGCTGGGAGCAGCCCAGGCTCTGTGGCTGGCAGCAGCTACCCAGAGCCGGGGCTGGTGGTGGCATGCTGACCAAAATGGCCTCACGTGCCATACTTGGCATGCGTGCTGGGTGTTGCCAACCCCTGATCTAAACAATCACACCTCCTGCCAGGTCACACGTACACAGATTGTGCATTAGATCTTATCACCCAGTATTGCCGATGCAAGAGGAGCTTGATCCCAGGCTCCTTCTGCACCAACAAGAAACACATTCCTGTAGCTGGGAGCCCCCTCAGCTGACAGGCTCCCAGCCATAGGGGCACCCCATGCATCCGCATGGCTGGGAGAGGCAGCTGCCATGATTTCCCTACCTCGGCGGTGCATGAATCCCCCAGGGCTCAGAGATCACAGCTAATGCAAACTCCCCAGCTTGGGGGTGCGTGAAACCCCCAGGATTGGGGGATTGTGTCTGTTGCAGCTGTTGTGATCTCCCAGCCCCTGGCGTTGCAGCCCCTTGCAGCTGCAAGACTCTGGGTCCTAGCACCTACAGGTACTGCCAGGACGAAGAGTCAGAAGCTGCTGGGCTGAAAGTCCTCTCAGTTGCACTATTCCCAGATCCAGCAGGGCATGGTGCACCCCTGTGGCTGGGAGATGTCATGTGACCAGGTTCCCAGCCACAGGAAAGACCTTGCTACATGTGCAAATTAAAGCTTGATAGCAATCAGCTGTAAAGTTAGTACATGTTTTAAAGGTCTAACTTTATGGCTGGGTGGAGCTTTTTATAGTATGGTAAGTACTTTGCATTTGTAGTTGGTCTCAGGGTAATCATGCAATCTGCCAGTTAACCGGGCAATATGTAGCGGGGTATAAGATATGTATTTGGAGAGAACTTCAAATTGAATTTAGTGTGCGCTTCAAAGTCCAAACAAATACATAGAAATTGCCAAATCTGTCAATATAAACTACCCCATACATTTTTTTTCATCATATTTATTAAAAATTCAGAAAGGAGAATGGCACCATCTTTATCAGACCCACCGAGGCTTACTTTTTTTAAACTCTATTTGGAGTAACAATATTTTCTAGGTATGAGTACACTAAGACAGAAAGGATGGATGTTGATGGACTTAAAGTACCAGCCTGAGAGAGGAAAAATCTGCATTCAATCATAAAGTTCTGCCATAGGCTGTCTCTCTCTGGCCTTGAGTATCCCTATACCTCATGGAAGATTGGAATAATAATACTTCCTCACCTGCAATGATGCTGTAACGAAAAACTGATTTTTTAGAAGGGACTACATTTTCCTCACTATTTGTACCGCACCTCGTACAATAAGGGGTTCAAAGAACCTTAGCCAATTAACACAAATAATGACAACAATCACCATTTGAGAGACCTTCAGATGCCACAGTGACAGAACCTACACAGAGAGAAATGGTATCTGTGAAAACTGAACATGATTTGGGAGGAATAACATTCATCATTTGAGCTGAATAACAGGTTTCAGCATTGTTACAAAAAGGCTTTTATCCATCCCTAATTATTCTTCTTAGTCACAAAGGACATTGTTTGAATCAATAGGGAAAAGGAGGTGTTAGAGTTTTTTCACACACTGCAAATGAGAGCACAGATAGAAGAGGGCATGAATGCTAATGCCTAATAATATTTAATATTTATCATTTCTACAGTTTTTTCATCTAGTCCTTAAAAAAAAAAAAAGCCTCCACAAAAAATGTGTGGTTACTTATGCTACTATACCTATATAACAGATGGAAAACAGGCATGTGACACTTTGTTATTATTACACACATTTATGACCATAGTGCCTGAAGATCAAAGACAAGAACAAGGTCCCATTGCACAAGATGCCATACAAACACAAAGTCATAAAGAATCCCTGCACTGAAGAGCTTACAATTGAGATAGACAAGGCAGACATACAGTGAGGGAACAATGAAGTAATAGCATGAAGCTTGTTAGTTTCATGCTTTTGGGAGGAGACTGGAGATTAATTAGAAGGGAATTAATTTAGCAGTATAGAAAGTGAAGGGAAGGAAGCAGATGGTGCATCAGGACAGAGAAGAAGAGAAACCTGAGAGAAGCAGATGTGAAGTGAGGCTGAGATGAAAAATTGTGAGGGACAGCATAGGAGAGTGTTGGAGCAAACACCTACTGTAGCCAGCATAGGGCAGAGAATTAAGTCAAAACTATAGAAAAATCCTTGAAGTTGTTATCATTATCTAAATGTATTTATTTATTTATCCAAATTATATGTCCCTACTTCAGCTGCTTCTGCAGTCAGTCCTACGAACACCCAGCTCTGGCTGACTCCTCCCTATACATAAATGATTCCTCAAGGGTGTACTGCAGCATACTAGCATGCTGTGAAAAATAAGCCTGATGGGGTCCTGGCCATGCTTGCCCCATACGGGTGGATCAGGCTATTGACTGGTTAGCAAAGCATGCCACCAATTTTAATTCAGAAAAAAAAAGTGTGGCCCCAGTATCAGAAGTCTGGGAAACACTGCTGTGGATTTCTTCCCCAAATTAAGTGGGGAAGAAAAAGTCACCATCCAGGATGTAATGGCTAACAAGGAGAAGGATTTCTTAGCACAGCTCTGGGAGTTAAGACAAGAGTACAATCCAGGACTCTTAATTCCTGGTTCAGTGTCTTATCCATTGGCCAATACTCAGTGGACAACATGGAGGTACCAGTCAGTGCATCGCTAAGAACTCTGATCGGTTGCACATACAACTATAGGGCACTAACTTCATTGCACAATAAAAGTCAGAATCAGTCTCAACAGTATTTGGTACCCATGTTTCCTAAATAGGGTATTTCTGTTTCCTTGCCTGTGTGTGCTTCATTGTCCCTAACTGAATAAGTATAGGAATTATTTGGTTTTTAGAATCAGCGGAGGTCAAACTAATCTGCACGAATGAGTTTCAAAGAGTCTACTCAACTGGAAGAGGCGGCGTTGAGTAAACAAAAGTTCACGTTTGATGGTATGCCTGAAGAATCCATGGCAACAGACAAAAGCTAGAAGAGAAAGTCTACAAAATAATGAGGATAAAAGGTGAAGCCTTCAGCCTCTAAAATTATTATTACTATTCTCACTTGTGTTATGGCAATTTCTAGAGGAACCTGCCAAAATTAAGACTACAGCTTGCTAGGCATCATATAGACACATGGTGAGGGACAATCCCCACCTCAAAGAGCTTGTCATCTAAAGAAACAGGGTAGACAAGGGAGAAAGGGGAAAGAGATACACAAAGAAGGTTGATGACTTGCCAATCTCCACATAGAAGGTTGGTGGCAGAACCTGGAATAATACAAACAGGGTATCTGAGTCCCAATCAAATGTCTTACCCATGAAATAATACAACCTATCTAAAAACGGTCCGGTTTCAATCAGTATTTCTAGATACTTTTGTTGATCTCCTTAAAACAAATATAGGTACAGGAAAATGCAATTACAAAATAATCAGTAATGCAAAACTCTTCCTTATCATAGATCTAATGATTGAATCATAAACTAATATATTCTTTCATGAAACCAGAACCATGTTTCTTTCAAGGTAAGCTAGATGGCAAGTAAACAGTATGCATTTGAATATGGCCAAATGTAAAATTATACATCTAGAACCAAATAGGCCAGGCCATATTTACACATACTTACTGGACAGAAGAAGGAGCAATGGTCTCAAGTTGCAGCAAGGGAAGTTTAGATTAGATATTAGGAAAAACTCTCTCACTAGGAGAGAATAAGAGAGCCAAAGGCTGTTTGTTACTTTAAGGGTGAAGGAGCAGAAGAGAGAACCTCAGCTGGGGAGAGCTGCTCATTATGAGCTGCCAGGGATCAGGTACTTAGGAATTTACCTATGTAAACACTCACCACAGAACTAGCTGTGCTGCAGTAGCACCATGAGCTAGAGTCTTGTATAGAAGACAAAATAGAAGCACTGAAGAGACCAGCAGCACTCTGAGGTTAAGTCGGCAAGATGAATCATGAAACGCCTGTGGCAACCGAGGGAGGCATCTGACCAGCAGGGAGCACGGCCAGGGAGGTAGATCAACAACACAGTCCCTAAACCAGGAGGGGCAGTCTGCCCCTGCAGGCTGCAGAAGCAAGAGCTCCAGAGCAGGGGGAATGTAGGAGAATGACTAATTGGCACAGGCTACCTTGAGAAAGACAAACAGAGTGCAGCAGCCCCACAACGGAACATTAACTGGATAAGGGGAAGCCTTGCTATGCAGGCAGGTAGCCACTGTTTATGTTTGAACCCAGAGGGGGGTTTAGGTTGCGTTTGCCAGGAAGCTTACTCCTTGGTGACAGTTTCAGCTGTGATTTGGGTGTGATTGAAAGGACAGTAAGCAAAGACCACAGAAGAGTGCCTGAGGGGCACCTGGGAGTTAAACCCATAGTGGGGTGCCACAGGCACGCCAGTGTTTAGAGCCCTGCTAGGGGCCTTGATTCATAGCTTAGACCAAGGGGGAAGTTGAAGCTTAGAGAGAGAGAAGGAAAGGCTGAAGCCTAACTTGGACAGGAGCTAGACAAGGGCTAGGGGACCCAGCGCCCAGGAAGGTCAGAGCCATGGAGGAGGGAGTCCTGTGCATGAAAGGGACAGAGACAAGGTTGGCGGGGGGGGAGGAGCCTAAGCAGGGTCAGCTAGGGTACTGCCCAGGACAAAACAAAGACAAAGCTGGATTAGGCAGTCAAGGGCTGGAACCCTGAAGCCAAGTCCAGCATGGTAGGCCTAGGCTAGAGGAACCAGCAAGAGAAAAGAGGTTGAGTCTGGTAAGGCTGAGGCCCAACAATGGTATAAAGGCCTGAGGTGGCCTAGGACTGGATTGGGGCCAAAGTGCCCAATGAAGTAATTAATTGGTAACACCCACAAAACATGGGCATGGCTGTAGGGGAGGTAAGAGACCATGATTAGCCTTTAAGGCTAACAGATGCCCTGGGGAAGGGCACTGATGGGCCATCCAGGCCCACCTAACGAGGGCAGAGTGGAGACCAGCAAGAGCTCAAAAGAGCTAGCTGGCATCTAGAAGAACTAGTTTCGCTCTATGACCAATTAGGAAGCCTTTCTTCCAATCAAATAGCTACATCAAGATTTGGCAGGTAAGACGAGGAGGGTACCCTAGAACTGGTGTCAGGTAAATGTTGCATGGCCACCAGTCACCCCATGAGCCTGAATCTGGTTTGAGAGGGCAGTAAAGAATTGGAACAGGTTATCCAGAGAGGTTGTAGAATCTCCATCCATGGAGGTTTTTAAGACCCAGGTAGACAAAGCCTTGGCTCAGATGATATAGTTGGGGATGGGCAGGGGGTTGGACTAGATGACTTCCATAGGTCCCTTCCAACTCTAATTTTTTATGATGAGTAATTCTAGAATGAGAAACAATGACTGCAAAAAACTTAGAATCATGGTAGAAAATCAACTAAAACTCCCATTGTAACACCATACTTAAAAAGATTGATCTAAATATTAGATGCAGAAATGGGAAAATCTTTAGGTGGAGGTTAGATGATTCATTGTACCACTACATTTGCAACTACTGCTGCAAACACTATTGTAACACTCTATCCAGTTCAGGAAGGATGTTGTTTAAGTGGAGACAGTTCAGAGCAATGATAAGAATACTTAAAGACCACAATAAAAGATTACAGGAGCTCAGTCTAACTAACCTAACAAAAAAGTTAAAAGACCAATTGATTATACTCCATATAGACTTATGTGAAGAGACAAAATGTTAATAACGGACTCTTCAGGCTAGCAGATGAAGATACAACAGGAAACAAGGGATAGAAGGTGATGTAAACCAAAGCAGACCAGAAATAAGGCACAGAGGAGTTCTTTTGTTTGCTTTTTGTCTGTGAAGGTCATTAAACAATGGAACAACTTTCTAAGGCCTGTGGCAGCTTCTCCACAACTTCAAGTTTTTAAAACAAGACATTTTTCTAAGAGATATATTTAATTTTCAAGCAAGAATTAATTCAGAGAAGTCCATTAATATGAGTGATATAGTAAGTTCAAAATTCATAATGGAAAATTCATCTTTAGTTCCTGAAGAGATATTGTCATTAAAACATCCTAGCAGGCAAGGCCCTGAAATACATTATACTGCATGCAGTTCTGCCACAACCTAGGTTCTGATTTATCAAAGCATTTCAATTCACTTTAACCAAATGAGTAATCCCACCCTTGTTTGACAAAGCACTTAGATCCACAGAATTGTAACTATCCATTTGCTTAAGCTCCAATCATGTCCTGTGAATAACTTAAGTCACGGATACCTGCCTGACTTCTGGGTAGCAAAGGGCTGTAAGCAGCACAGGCCACAAGCCATGGGAGCCACCTCCTTGGATCCCTCACACCATGCGCACACTCCAGGCCCTCCCACCCCATGTGCAACCCAACTTCCCTCCTCTCATCTCTCTCCCCTTACCACCCCCACCCCCCATCATGTGCACTGCACCTACACCCACCTCTGGCCATACGCATCTCAGACAACCGCAAATCGCACATGCAGCCCAACTCCCTCCTTTGTAGAGCAAGCAGTGTGTGTACCATGGCACCATTCCCTACTGTGTGTGTTGCATGGGCAGCCTGGCTTCCTCCTATTGTATTGCCTCACCCCCAGCAGCAGGGGCTGGAATCAATAACTGGAGAAGGGAAGGGGAGCTTGGAGACCACAGCTGTCACAAGAGCAATGGGCAGAGTGGCACTCAAGTGGGAGGCTGGGGGCTACATGTTAATCCCTCATGGGACCTATGCAGCTCATAGGCCACAAGTTGGACAGCCCTAAGTAGTCATGTGCTTAACTTAGAAATCACAGAAAACTAAGGTTGGAAGGGACCTCCAAAGGTTATCTAGACCAACCCCCTGCGTGAGGTAGGATCACCCTATCTGAACCATCCTACACAAATTGATTGTCTAACCTCCAAGTAAAACTACACAGCCAACCCTGACCCAACACAATATATAACACCTTAACTTGCAACAGGTAAAGCAGGGGGACCATGGTGGCCAACATCCTGATGTTACAAAAGTTGTTAAAATATGTTCGAAAGATCCAGGGAATAGGGTTATGGCCCCCCTGCTACAGAGGAAGACAAAACCCACCACAGTTCCTAACATGACCATAAGGTGAAATTCCTTCCTTAACCTAAATATGGTGATTAGTCTGACCCTGAGCAAGGGGGGCGGGAGGACCTTCTAACCAGGAGTCTCTAGGGTTCAGTCCCAGCAGAAGCATTGCCACATCCCAGTCGAAATTCCCAGTTAAATGTGTAACTGCTTTAATCTAGAAGGAATCAATTCGTCGCATACTAATTAAAATGCATTTAAGTCCAAAAAAAAAAAGAGCAAGGTTCTGCCAAGCCTAGCAGCCAGTCACTACTGTTGGCACTGGATTTACAAACCAGTCCTGTTACCTTGTTCTGGGCAAGCACAGCCTTTCTGAATAAGACCAATAACAACCCCTTCCATTCCATAATAGCTGAATTTTACTGAAACACAATGATAGCAAATAAGGTTAATGCAACAAAAGCACACAAAATGACTACACAGCCCTACTCCTTAACCAGTCCTAGGGTTTCACAAGGAAAAGGAGACGGTACATCCAGCCGGTACGTGAGTGCCATCTCATGGTTCTTACTTGAATCAGGATGTCAGCAGCCTTGGAGGTTGGGGGTCAATACCCAATTCCTGCCCCAAAGATCTGCCTTGTCTACTTAATCCTTTGTTTCTTTAAACAAATCACATGCATACATCTTAATTTGGTCATTTGCCAGTACCTTAATTTAGTCATTCCCAGACTCCTAATTTGGTCATTCCACCAAAACTTCTCACCAAGTTACAGCTGGTCATTGTGACCTGATGCTAATTCTGCATTTTGCTATCTTGTTATGGGTTCCCAGGGAGCAAAGTGCTTGTTTTGCTGCTGCATGTTTTCAATTTCCCAGTATGTATGTGCCTGTCTGTCTGCTAGCTTCAAACCCTTAGATGCTAAAATGCTAAGAACATTTATCTTCACTGCAAACAGACTTTAGAAACCAATTAACCCTTGCCATTCCCCATGGCCATTGTTCTAACACAAGCCAATTTCTAAAATCAAATTTCTAAATATCATTTTCTAGCCATCAGTCACCTTTGACACTTAAATGACCAGCTAATCATTTTATGGCTGGGTCAACTGGAAACAACCTCCAGCCTGGGTCTGGAGTAAGGCTCACACACACTCCTCTGGAACTGTAGACTATTAACATGATCAAGAACTAAGTAAGTAAAATATTGCAGCCTCAGGCTTGTATATATTGCAGGCTTGTCTACATTTGTCTGAGTTAGCTCAGAAAAATAGTACTCAGAACTGAGGACTTTTGTTAGCTTACCTAAAATATGTAGGTTCTCATAGCAAAGTATGAATGTTCCCATACCACATTATAAAGCCCTCATTTTCTGCACTTGTTAATGTATGTCCATGTCCTTTTTGTGCTTAAATGTTTTAGGATTTTTTTCCCCAGTCAGTTATGCCAATTGTGGAAGAACTAGTATATTCTCTAGAGAGATTATGAGACGAGCACTGGGCACACAAGCGATGTTACCTCTTTTTACTGTAAAGAGAGTGACTTCTAGCCAACGTAAAGCACTGCTCAGGCTCTAAACCATATTCTATCTGTGCAAATAAGTAGGGGATCAAGGCACAACAAAACATATGCTTAAGAGGTATGTGTGTGGATGCTGGGACTGTTGGACCAAAATCATATAGGAACCCAGGCTATGTGCAGACATTCATTTAGACCTGCTTCTAAGGGTTAAAACTTCTTCTATCATTGTAATGGCAAGATGGACTATGGTCAAGTGTGAACAACAACATCCTATAATATAACAAAGGTTTTGACTTTATCCTGAAAATTCAGGATAAGAATCAGAAAATTCAGGGGAAGAATCAGACACAGACAAAGGTATTTGGAATATGGCCTGATCCACAACTCATTGAAATCACTTGACATCTTTCCTTTGCACAAAATTACAGAAAATATCTGTTGCAAAGCCAGGAATGACTCAGTGTTTCTGCCATCCAACCTTACCCTCATAATAAGTCTATTTCAAACCAAACATATCACACCACATACCTACTTATATCATTCTCAGGCAAGTGCAATATTCAAGTGTTAAGTGTTCATCATGTAAGAAGTAGAGGCATTTTCTTATTCATTTGAGATGCTTAATCCATAGAAGTAAAAAATACACTTCAGGTAATAATGCCATACAGATATGGAAAGATGAAAGACTCTTTCCTGAAATTGTCAAAACTGATGTTGTGGGGGGTTTTTTGTTTGTTTTTTGTTTTTTTAGAGAGGATATATTTTCCATGGTGTTGCCAAAATAAAGCAGAGAAATATGAGGGCAGAAAGCCATCTGGCCAGTTCACAGCAAAACAGAAGAACCTACATGAAGTTATTAAGTCAAACAGAGCCAATAATCAGAGTATAACCAGATTCCTATTATGAAACTTATAGCTGAAAAGAAATTGTGTGCAACAGGTAGCCCAGGGCTCCTGTTACTTTAAGAAGAGAAGCTGCAGCAGATAGAACAGGGGTGGGCAAAATATGGCCCACAGGCAGCATCTGGCCCACCAGGCTATTCTACCTGGCCCACAGGGCCCCTAAAAAATTTAGAAAATTAATATTTATCTGCCCTTGGCTACCTGTCAAAGATGACAGGAGCCAGTGGCGGTAAGACCCAGGGGGAGCCTTAGGCAGGATCAAGTGGGTGGAGACGCAGGTCTGGCCTGACCCCTCCACCCCAAGCACCACCCGGAAGCCTCTGCCTATCAGGGGCTTCTGGAGGCTTCTGGCCTGGGACTGTTCCTGCCCCCCTGGGCTGAGGGAAATACAGATAAGAAGGAAGCAGGGGGAGGCAGGGGAAGACTGCAGGCAATCACCCCAGTCATCAGGGCTGGCCAAGCCAGCTCCTGCAGTCCCGGTGCTGCAACTAAGAACCACAGGGTGCTGGCAGGCAGGCATGAGGAAAGAGGGGAAATGGCTGGGGCAGGCAGGGGGAAGGGGCAGCAAGCAGGCATGCAGAGTTCAGCAACAGCCAGGCAGGAGTATGGGGCCCACACCAGTGCAACAGGGCCAGCACCAGCAGGGCCCAGAGCAGGGCAGCAGAAGCACAGTGTGGCAGGAGCACAGGGTGAGGGCTGCCTGAGCCTCTATGGAGCTGTGCTGTGCTGCTCAAGCAGGGAGAGGAGGGAGCCAACTCAACTCCATAGAGCCCAAGGCATCCCCCGCACCATGCTCCTGCCACCCCACTTTGGGTTCCACCAGCACTGTCCCCGGTTCACCAGTGCAAGTGCCACACTCCCGCCTGGCTATCGCTGCACTCCACATGCCCACTTGCTGCCCCTTCCCCCCACCCGCCACAGCCATTTTCCCGCTCCCCGCTCCCCCCTCCTCCCCCTTGGCACCACATGGTTCCCAGCTGCTGCACTGGGACTGCAGTAGCAGCTGGGATGGAGCAAGAGAAGGGCAGCAGTGGCAGATGGGTGGCAAGTGGCAGCGAGCAGCAGCTTGGGGCCCATGCCAGTGCCCTGGGGCCAGAAGCAACAGACGTGCAGAGCCCAGACTTGCAGGACTGCTGGCAGGGGCTCTGGTTGCCGTGGGAGGGGAAGGGGGGCAGGCTGTGGGCAAACTCTCCCCCTCCACAAGCCACAGCCCCCCATAGCCACCCTCTACAACCCTCTCCAGCCACCCTCCCCAACATACCCACAGTCCCCCACAAAATCCATACCCACCCACAGGCCACACAACCACACCTATCCACCCCCCAAATCCTCCCCCACACACACCCTCCCCCACAAACCTATATCCACCCTCCCACAATATACAAGAGTAAGACTTAATTTTTAGCTAGTCTACTATCACTTCTATGTACACTACACAAATACATGTAAATCAGGACAAAAATATTTTTTTAAATGAAATTAATGAATGTTGTAGTACATTTCATTTTTAGAATATAATTTGATATATTTCTGGTTCACAGATGGCAATCCTCCTTGCTGAAAGGAGTAATTCTGGGGGGCAAGGGGAGGGACTTCTGGTGGCAAAGGTTAGGAGTTAGGGGGTGGGGCTTCTGGTCCCAAGATGGTGACCAGGGGGCAGGGCACCCATCAAGGGGTGGGGCTACCCATGTGACTCTCAATGGCTTACTAAAACTTGGTAAGTGATCCTCTGCCCGAAATAATTGCCTACCCCAGAGATAGAGGTAAGGAAGCTGAAGAGATAATAGCTGCAAGGAGGTAGGTGACAAAGAAACACTGTTGCCTAGGTAGGGAGCTGCATATTAAAGAAAAAGAGAATACCTATAACCAGTCAAGGGAGCACTGTCCAGAATAAGATGGCTGCAGGAGAACAGGCAGGTAAAAGCCATGGGCTATGAATGCCTATCACAGAGCTAGTTACTCTTCAGTAGGATAGTAGGACAGAGCCTAGTTAAGGCAATCAGGACACTGCTACAACAGCAGTTGCCAGCTGACAGAGAGACCAGCCATCAGGCCCTAATGAGAAACCCCTGCAGGTAGTTGTGGGGAGTCACCTGATGGAAAAGGGGAGGGGGGCGCTTAAGAGACATTTAAGTCCAGGGCCTCTATCAAGGCATTCAGTCTGGTCCTGGAAGTCACTGGGGAAAGAACTCTACAGCAGGACAGCTGAGACTCAGGATAATGCCTGAGATGGCTGCACCTGGGAACTGGAAGCAAGGGCTTAGGGTTTGCAGGAGCTGTGACCCAGGAAGAGTCTATTATGCAGACACTAGGCTTAGAGTTTTAGCTCAGCCAACAAGTCTATATTTTCTGTTTATAGTTTATACCAATGGACTGGGTGTATAATTGGCTATATTGCAACCATTCTGAGGCCTTTGGTTCAACCACACAACATGTAAATTTGCTGCAACTTTCCGGTGAGGACTGTATAGCCAATTGTACAGTTATTTCTTAGTAACTTTCCAGGAGGTATGCTCAGTGTACCTTTGATTATGTTAATGCAAGATTTGTACTAGTTCAGAAAAAGTCAACATGGAGGAAGGATATGGACTATGCTGAGAGTTTTCCCATACTTATAAATTCACTGACCCCAAGGATCTACAGATGGGCAAGAGTGATCAATAAGATGCTCTTTCAGTCTATAGGCTAAAATTGCAATTACTGTGGAGTTCTCCATAGGTGTCTGCAGCCCATAACTTTGGGAAGGCAAATTCCATCCCTATCTTCTCTATTCTAGTCTCTGATTCTCTAAGGCAGTAGTTTTCAACCTTTTTTCATTTGCAGACACCTTGGGAAATTTTGAATGGAGGTGCGGACTCCTTTGAATATTTACATCAAGCCATGGCAGGAAGGAGAAGGGGGAGGATACCCCAAGCAGGGAAGGAGCTGAATAGCCACCAGGAGGCACCACAGTCGTCCCTGGGGTCCAACCCTGTCACATTAGGTAATATCCAAAAGTAAATGTGGATATACACATCCTTTGGATTGATTATAGCCATCTTTCACAGATCCCTTAGACGTAGTCTGCAGAACCCCAGGGGCTCATGGATCACAGGTTGAAAACCACTGCTTTAAGGAATTGATCAGCTCCTGGAAGCTCCTGAGCACTCTCAGCATGGAATATAAGACCTTTAGCATCTTTAAGAAAGCATTCAACATCTCACAGGAGCCCGAGTTCCCTACAAATATCTCAGTTATTTCAGCTTTGTGCAGAGCAAAATTAATTTAATTATTAAGTATCTGAATGCTTATGGAAAACCTGAGATGGAAAACGCATGCCAATCTTCCTAAGTATATCTCACAAGATGTAAACATAATTAGACAAACATTGACTTTTGCTATTATTTCTTATACACTTTGATTAAGTGTTAAACTTTGCAAATCTGCCTCACAAAGAACTACATTAGGATCTGATTAATTATATTCACTGTTGTGTTCAGTCATTATTTCATAAACATGTGTTTTAAGGGGGGGGGGTTGTTTTGTTTTACTTAGTTCTACAAATAAAATACTCTACTTATAACCCTCCATGAAATATCAAAATATCTTTGTCTTAAGAATCTGCTGGAGTCAAGCATTTGGGTTCTGAGCATTACCAGCATTATCAGGTTAGAACAGAACAAACAGACTAAAGTCTGACATCAGCACTCTTCCCAGCAGGATACACTACTTTTTTCATTAGAATCTTTGAGCTCGAGATCAGACACAGAGAAAGATTAAAACAAATATGAATTTAATCAAGGGATTCTACTTTCCTGGTGTGGGAACAGGAACATGCTGACATAAATAGAGGACCAAGCACTAGGGCGTCTGAACCAAATCAAAGACGGCTTGCTTACCACTAACTGCTCAGATGATCCATATCATAACAACAAAAAGAAAAACAATTATTTATTCTTTTTGATGTTGCTGCTCAGAAGTAACTTCCTTTTTGAAGAGAGCAAGGTCAAAGCCAAGTTATTGTTTTTGTTTGAAACTTTGTCAGTGAGGGACTAAAAGTTATTAGGTATGACCTACTTTCGGGATTTATGTGGGAAAGTTAGAGATGTTCATTTCTTGTGGGTAATAACTTAGGAAAAAAAGTTAATTGTAAGAATGAACTGAAATTACATCCTTGTTATGGAAAATGAGATCATTAAAAAGATAGTGCATTGAAACCTTCTGAAATACATGGTACACAGCCAGCCCCTCTGCATAAGCCAATGTCCAAGACTGAGCAGGATTCAAGTGTTAATTCTAGAGTGCTGAGTGTCTAGTGTAATTGGAACTGACTGAGGGTGCTTAGCACCTTACAGGATTGGGCAGAGAGAAACCAGTCCATTTTTCTAAGGCACTGCAGATTTAATAAATAGACATCAAAGCATCTCTTTCACCACCAGTGAATGCAGCTAACAAAAACAATTGAAAGGAACAAGTTTGATGGGAGAGAAGAATAAATGGAGCCAAAAAGGAGCATATTTGGTGATCTGAGAAAGCTTTGTACTACTATTCAAGATTTGTTAAGACTATGTGCTCAGCCTTGTACAGGACAAAGAGATAAAGACAGTTCCTGCCCCAAAGGGCTTATATGTTAAGCAAGATAAAGAAATAATAAGCTAAAGAGATTTATATTTGCATATATTTACATACTATACAAATATGAATCACCATTCACGATATCTATGTTAAGTATATTGGGATTACTCTCCCCATTTTAAAGGGTGAGGTAACTTACTGTAATGCCCCATAGCGTGTTAATGTCTTAACTGGGAATAAGACCCAGAAAGTTCCTGGATCCCAGCCCAATATGCAGTCCCCTAAACTGTGCTTCACACTGAAAATAATATGGGTCTGATATTCAAAACAAGATGAACATATGAACTCCAAACAAAATCAATGGCATCTGTAGGTGCTTAGCATCTCTGCAAAGCTCCCCAGCATGGTGTTTAACATTGAGCACTTAAGGATTCTCCCTGAAGTTGTCACTAGGGGTACACAAGTTTAGAGTAAAGAGCGGCAAGGCTGCAGTACTGCAGAGAAGGAGCTGGGAGTTACAGTAGAACATAAGCTGAATATGAGCCAACTGTATATTCTTGTTGAAAAAAAAAGCCAAGAGCATACTGGGTTGTATTAGCAACAGTGTCTCTCACAAATCTAGGGTCATGATTCTTCTGCTCTATTCAGTGCTAGTGAGGACTCACCTGGAGTACTATGTCCAGTTTTGTGCCCCACACTAAGAAGGATGCACACAGTTTAGAAATAATCCAACAAAGACAACAAAAGTTATTAGAGACATGGGAGGCAAGACTTACAAGGAAAGGCTGAGAGAAATACAGTTATTTAGTGTGGAGAAGAGAAGACAGAGAGATTTGATAAGTCTTCAAATTCCTGAACAGTGATTACAGAGAGGATGGAGATGGGTTTTTCTCTGTGGCCAGAAGGGACAGGACTAGGAGCAATGGCCTCGAGCAGCAGCAAGCGAAAATTAGGTTAGAGACTAGGAGAAACTTTTTATGTGGGCAGTCAGTCTACCTAGAGAAATCATGGAATAACCATTCTTAGAACTTTTCAAGAGAGGTTAAACAGATGCTTGGCTGAGATGGTTTGGTCAGGGATGATCCTGCCTTGAGCAGAGGGCTGGCCTAGATGACCTTGTGAGGTCCCTTCCAATACTACCTTCCTATGGTTATGGTTTTAATAAATCCGAGCAAAATTAGGCACCATACTCTCATATTTGCATAGCATATATAATGTCTGTATCATAAAAATAGTCAGAAATAATTTATTGAGTCAAATTCTAGCATCCTGCAACTCAGCTGCAGTTAAGACCACAACAGAGATGTAAGAGGAGTATCCACACTGCACAGCTGACCAGACGATTGGCAATGGACTTTGCACTCTGAGCATGCCATGAGTATCTCCACAATGAACCCTTACCCGAGGTACTGTGTCTATTGTTTCTTCATCACCCATATGTGTCTAGGAGTATGCAGTTCTCTGTGCTGAGATCACAGAATCATAGAAGTAGGGTCGGAAGGGACCTTGTAGATCTTCAAGTCCGACCCCCTGCCTGGGCAGGAGGGAAACTGGGCTCAAGTGACCCCAGCCAGGTAGGCATCGAGCTGCTTCTTAAAGACCCCCAGG